>NC_056731.1:860777498-860782498 GCF_019279795.1 Protopterus annectens | reverse complement strand
GTAAAAACAATAGTTAACCACAACCCATTTTGTATATTCAGCAGCTTATACTACCCATGTTTGACAATCATTTACCTACAGAATATAGACAACATGAATACATAATTAAGTATATGTACACACACATACACTGTGATATATATGTATCTATATATTTAATATACTAATAATGTGAACACACTGAAATCTAACAGTTAATCCAACACTAAAACAGTTGCTTTAGTCATGTCTATTTTCCAAGAAACAACTTAAAAAAAAATAAAAAAAAATTCCAAGACAAAGACACACATCTGGGTCAGCATTATGTATTATAATTTATTAATACTGACCCAGTTATCTTCTGTCACAGTATGTACCCACTTTTCAAGAATAACAAAGTGGTAAGGTAGGACAGGAGTGGTGGGGTTGTTTAAACAGTCAGTGGATTGCTCTGTTCCTGCCATGTAGACAAATGGCCAGCTTGCGGTTACACCTAGTATAGGAATATTACTTGTAATGATGGAAAGTAAAAGAAGGTTGTGATTCCAGTGGGGACACGATGCATGCAACTTCGTGTGCAAGTCCTGACACACTTGATAACCAGAGAAACTATAAAACAGAAAAGTACCAGGGTCTGGTTCAATTTTAGCAGATTCTCAAACTGATCTACAAACTTTAAAAACTATGTCACTGTCGCACCATTGCTTGCAGTCCCTCCTACCATTTTATCATTCAGTTGTTCTGCTCTTTTTCATCCCCTTTCCATTCACTTAGCATTAAAACATAAAATGCTGTAGCACAACTGTCTTTAACATGCATGATGCCTGGAACAACATTCCTTAATGTATCAAGGGATTATCAAAAGTTATAACAGCATCTAAATGGACCAAAGAGGCTACACTTAGAAAACATAAATCTCAGCAACTGTGGGATGTTTACTCTTCCGTTATGGCCCCCTCCCCCAAACACACATGCTAGATTTGATATTGCAATGACTTTCCCGACAGGAAGGAACAATGCACTTACATAAGAACTAATAGACATAAGAACTAATAACGGATACTTGGATTAATATCATTCAAACTTGACCTATGATTTTAAGTCTCAGTGTTACTGTTAGTAGCCAACATGAAACATCTCAGTTTATAACTGATGCATATGTGGAATACAACTTCCACTCACATCTGCATTATGTAAATATGCCACACTGATTTCATATTTGTTTTGTCTCAGTTTTTTTTGTATCTAAGGTTGTGGATGAAAACAGGCCCTTGTCATTCACGCCACTTACTTATGAAAAATCAGATATATAGTCAGCAAATAAATATTTTGTCACATTTATAAATAAAAGCAGCACATGTGTGAACTCAACAACAGACTGGGTTGTAAACCACCAACTAGAACAGGAACTTAAAACACCCTGAAGTAAGAGAAGAGTATGTGATCTGACCTTTGGTTTCTTTTAGAGGAAGTAGTATGCAGGATATAAATTCTTGCTTTCAAGTTCCTTCTCAGGGCTTTGCCAATTTCTTTCATCTGTGGTCACTTCCCTCAGCCAGTGAGCATCTGCAAGTAGTAGTTTGCGTACTCACCCAAAATGCTGTCTACAGTCAAAAAATCTATTCCCCACCCTTTTCACTGAGGTTAAGTTGTACAGCTTCTGAAAATGAAAGCAGCATGTATTTACACCAACATGAGACAGTGCTTTGGAGATAAACTTCTGGCATGTGCATATCTTTTCATATTTTGTGATAACAGTACAATGGGATTCTAAGAAAAAAAATGCTGACATATGTGAGACAAGTGTAGCTTCTTAAAATGAAAGTAGTAAGCATTTCCAGCAACCTGTCAACCACTGCTTTGGAGAAATGCTTCACACATGTACATGCCGTTTTATGTTTGGTGAAAACAGTAAAATAGATTTCTAGTCACGTACATTAAAGCATTGTTGATTCTGTTGTCTCAGCACAAATTAATTTAATTCACGTAATAAGCTTGATATTTTAGTAAAATCAATTTACACAAAATAATGTTAATGATATTTATTTCATCTTATACCACTCATTTGCTTGGCCCATTTAACAGTACAGTAAAAACAAAACAAAATGTATATATACACACACACACACACACATATATATATATATATATATATTTATATAGATAGATATATATGTGTGTGTGTATGTATGTATATATCAGTGATAATCTAGATTCAATTGAGCCAGGCTGTGCAGCAGCCGTCCAAGAAAAGATGAGAGGTGGACAGCTAACATGGACTCAAACTTCTTTGGAGATGGAGCATTTAGGCTCTAGCAACAAGATGGCTGTTCGAACTCACTGTAACAGAAGACAGACGCAGCATATTAAGGGGTGCATAAGTTACAATCAGGAGCGAGGATGGCTGGAACTGCTCACCTGCACTTTTGAGCCTAACACTGCAGGCAGGCAGTAATACACATCAAGCAACAAGAACTTCTGCTTGGACGGAAACTGCAAAGGCTCAAGGGAAAACTGTAATATAAAAAAAAAACTGAGTTCCTTAATATCATGTCGGCTACCCAATTATACCCTGGGTGGTTGATGTCACACCATTATATACCAGCATTCCTCATTGGGCTGGCCTTATAGCATTAGAATACTGGTTGGGCGAAATTCCATTATACAGTCCGGGCTTTTACACTTTTCTTTTGTGTTTGACTGAACACGTCTTTATCAAAATTTTTTTTTATTTCAACGGAAACTGTTATTTGCAGCTTAAAGGCACAGCTATGGGTGCTTCGTTTGCACCCATATATGCTGAATTATTTATGGGATATCTTGAACAAATGATTATTTATAAGAGTAGCCATAATCTATTTTTGAATGAAACTGATATTTGGAGATGTTTTTTGGATGACTGCTGGATGGTTTGGAAATCCAGTGTCACAAATTTACATGAGTTTGTTCAATATTTAAATGAAAATAAATGGGGCATTCAATTCACAGTTAATTTTCATATGGAGTCAATTTATTTTCTTGATGTGACTTTACTTAGACAGTTGGATGGTACACTGGCTACCTCGGTTTATCGGAAGTCCTTCCATTCTAATACATTACTACATGCCTCCAGCTGTCATCCAAAACATATTACAAAAGTATCCCTGCATCTCAGTATATGAGGTTTTGCTGTATTTGTTCCACTAATCAAGATTTTGCACATTTTGACAAAGATTTATCAGCTCGTTTTATTGAACATCGTTATTCCTCAGCACATTTACTTCGAATTAGTATGGAAGTTAAAAAATTGTCTAGAAGTAATTTGCTTACATACCATAGTCACAATAGGCATCTGGATCATAATATTAGATTTGTAACCACCTATGGTAGTAATACCCATTATTTAATCGATTTAGTGCAACATTATTGGGATATTCTGTTAGCTGATGACCGTCTGTGTGAATTGTTCAGCAATAGATGTCATTTTTCCTTTTGCAAGAGTAAAACTTTGGGGGTGAGAATTCAGTTATTATAAACGTCATCCACAATTATCTAGTATGATTCAGGGCACAACAGATGGCACCAAATTGATTAGTTTCTTTGCCAGTGACCATTGTTTGTTTTGTAAACAAATTGGACAAACTAAGGAGTTTACCAGTAAGAACACACCTCACATTTTTCAGATTAATACACTTGCTAACTGTAGCAGTGATTGGGTGATTTATTTAGCTGTTTATACGTGCTCAGCATTTTATATAGGTCAAACTTCGAGACCCATGAAGTTACGTATTTCTGAACACCTCAGCAATATGAGGAATAAAGTTTCTACAAATGCACTATACAAACATACCATCAATCATGCTACTGCTAAATTCCAATTTATTGATAAGTGATAAAGTATACGGTCATAGAATTTCTAACGGTGGATGGCATAACATATTAAATAAAAAAGAAAAAGCTTTGATAGTTAGACTGGAAGGATTATTTCCACCTGGTTTAAATGATCACTTGTAATTAGAATGCTGATAGGTTGGTTTTGGTTTATGTTTTTGCACATGCCTACATAATGGGCCATTTGACTACAGTTGTTGTTATGTATTGATAAAGGCCCTTTGGCCAAAACTGGTCTGTGGACTGTGGTTGGACTATATTAAAGTCTATTTTTATTCTCACATGGAGTGCTGGCTGTCTTTTTGATGGTACAGTAATATACATCAGCCATCAGATGGAGGACTACAGACTGCTAATAAGCCAAGCCAGCCACAAATGATGGCTCACTACTATGTGGGTCATCTCTCCCACAGTCCATCTTAGAACAGAATGCTCCTAACAGGCATATTCCCAATGAAAAGAGGGAGCTCCTCCCTGGGAGTGATGGGAAAAACTGTGTTGTGGCAGGATAAGAACACAAATAAGTTCATTTGGAAATAGAAGAAGCTAGATGATTGTGATTTGGTAGGAAAAAATATATAAAAAAACTCCAAACTACCAAAGGTACTTGAAACATGCACAGCTTGACTTATCACATACACTCAAGGTGTGGTTATCCAGTCAAAAACAATGTACATCCTATCACTTATAGTACTTAAAACACATTTATCATACAGTGGTCTTTCCCTTGCATTAGTAATAACAGTGCATATCTAAGAACAACCACGGCATGTTGTTTGTATGTGTACACTGGTCAACATAAATATGAACATGCATGCCTACAATGGTTGTTGAGCATGAGATTCACATAAGTGTCCTATGTCCTCTCTAAGTGTCATCTATGATTGAATAAACAATTACTTTGGAGTACATTACTACACTTATAATCTACCCACTCAATTCTTGCACATAACTCACAATTTTCCTCAGAATTATGATACACTTATGAATTACACCATAAGTCCAATGCCTGTACTTTCTTTTGAGATGATGGCAACTTAAGTCCTGGATCAGACCTGAGTGTCTCCTAAGACAAAAAAGAATAAAACAACCTAAATTAATCTTCTGCCTTATATGGAGGCAGTAACAGGATGGATTATGTCAGGTGATGC
>NC_056731.1:860714998-860772498 GCF_019279795.1 Protopterus annectens | reverse complement strand
TTCATACCTGGGTTTTGCACTTACCATGCATTCAGGACTGATGGAAACTGATGGATTTCCATATTCATCAAGGACCACATCATCTCTACACAGATCACCAAAGACATACAACCTGAACTCACTAAACTCTAACGTACCCCAACCAAGGCAAACTATCAACTTATAGCCTGATATAGAACTCTCCACAATGTTCCCTGATGACCAAATAAGTGTACTTGAGAAACTACCTATTACGAAAATGGCTTTATAATGGGAGATGTCAACTATCCCTTAATAAGATGGAAAACCTATACCTCCAAAGTTGAGCGTGTCCAAAGAGTCTTAGAATTATTAAATAAAAACTCTTTGGAATAGATACTTAATGAACCAACTAGAGGATATAATATTCTTGACCTGGCCCTATCTAATATAGCCACTACATGTGCCACCCCTCTAGTTTCTCCATCCCTGGTTAAGTTATAAACTTGTAACCTTCTCTTGAAAAATCTCTAAAACTTATGCAGTCAACAATTCTGAACTCATGGATTTCAAAAGGAAAAACCTTAAACTCCATGATGGGTTACTCAAATTCTCTTCTAATATCAAGACTCAACACAAACTCAGATGTTATTTATACAAAGAAGTTAGATTCCCACATAGATAAATGTCTAGACATACTACTGCCGAATAAAATGGGAAGTTTAAGAACAAACTATCATGGCGGTCCACCAGCATAAACTCTATAACTGGAGAAAAAAACTTCTCAAATCATACCACAGATCTAAAATCCCTCATATTAAAGACTGTTTCAATAATATCAGCAAGGAACTCTATCTCTCAATGGATACCACTGCTTTGAAATAGACTCCCCATCCATATAAACAAAGTTCATCCCTGTTCATACTCAAGCACAACTTAGATCTATGGATGGGAAACAGAAAATGTACCCCAGGACTGCTTCCTGTGGACAGAGGCAGCATTTAAATGCTTTACCTCATGCATGTATCGCCTCAAATGATCTATGGTATGGCATGATTCCAGTAATTCTCATCACAGTACTATATAATTATCAACCATTGGATGGGTAAGGCCAATCTATACCCAAATGGGATAGATTATTTTGAGCACCAAAAGGAAAACTGGCTAGGCTTACAATGGCCAGCAAAGGTAGTTAGCCTAGTACTTACCTATGAACCTATGAATTAAAAGCTACTAGCAGAGCTAGTACGGCAAATCATGAACTTAAATTAGCTTTTAAAGCCAAAGATAATTATAGGTTCCTCTTTATTTTTATTAGAAAGTAAGAAATAGCAGTAGTCTTCTGAACTTATCCAAAATGGCATCATCCACTCAGATCTAGTAGAGATAACAAATATACCAGCAGACAGATTTAGTTCTAACTTTACCCCTCAACTATCTTGATTCCACAAATTCTCATATCCTTTACACTTCCTGATATCACAAAAGGAACATCTACTGAAGTTGTGCTCTAAAATCAAAAATACTACTTCCATGGGGCTTGATAACTTGCCAAGATGCCTTATAACTAGCATCAAGCACAACCTTTTTGTAGCCCCTTCTAAAAATAATCTGAGTTTGGTTACAGTATTTGTCCCTGAAGTATGCCAAACTGCAGTGGTGATATCAGACAACAGCAGCCCCACCACTGACCCAGTAAACTATACACTGATTAGCCTAATAAGCAAACCCAAAGAACACATCATATCTTGCCTCATAAGTTATAATATCACAAAACTTATCAAGCTATATTAACAATAGTTTGCATTTGTCTTAGTCAAAGGAGGACCCTGTCTACTAGTCAATTTAGTGAACTTCTTTGAGAAGGTCAAACAGGCTTTTATAATGTTCATTCTGTTCACACAGCTTATCTGCAGCTAGCCAAAGCATATGACACCATACCCCATCCTGGCATTGTAAACAAGTTAAGTGCAGTAAAAGCAGATCTATATATGTTGAGGGGGATAGCTGACTGGCTGAAAGACAGAATCCAGACAGTGAATGTGGCAGATGTCTCTTCAGAAAATATGAAGGTAACTAGTTGTGTGTCCTAGGGCACAGTTCTGGGGACCCTCCTTTTTTGGCATCTACTTTCATGATTTCCAGAATGGGAATCAGGGCCTTTGGTTAATTACGTTTGCATATGACTAAAAAATGTGCTTTATTGTTAAATCACCCCGATACCCATTAGTTCCTGCAGGAAGTAGCCTGTGTGAACAACTGGTGTACAGGAAAAGGGCAAATACAAAAAGTGAATTATTGTTACAGTTGGTAAGCAACTTTCCCTCAGTGTACAGTATAGCAAACATCCCCACTCCAAACTGATAATGCAGTGATGGATCTTGGAGCCTGGGTTGATAATTTCTTCTCCTTCAACCATGATGTGGTAACAGCAGTCAGAAAATCCTTCTGTTTAACACAGCTAATCTCTAAAGGCATACCATGAAGGTCAAAAATAAGTTATTAACTTTACTAATGCAGTGCTAATTAGACTAATTACAGAGTACAACGCCCCTTTCAGGATGTATCTTTTTAGACATATTAAGCAAAAGGACATGCCACAGAGTTTACTAACCAAGAAAATTGTTGGATTTGAAGTTCTATCCCATTACCTGGTTTCTTAATATACTCTTGCATTATGATCTATGTCTTTCATTCTACACAATTAAACCCCATCCTCCTTGACCTCCTGTATCTTCAGAAGTCAAATGGACTCCACAAATACCAGAATTAGGGACTTAATTTTCCATCAGCATGTAAATAAAAAGCAAATTTATTAAACAATGCTTATCTAACCTCTGGAACAAATTTCCCCTAAGAATGAACACCCCTTCAAACTAAACCTAGATAACTAGATGAGTACCCATAAATTTTATCTTGGATTGGCCTGCTTTGCCTTTCTTTGGGGGGAGGCACACAGGATAAAAGTGGACACTGTCAAGGCATAAATTGTGTTGTACCATAACTGTCTTGTATTTCCTATGTCCATAAACAACCCATCAGCACTCCTATTAGCCAGCCCAAATCTATAAGTGATAGTCTATTGGAAGGGCTCAACTGATAGTGCCAAGTGGCATCATTTTGAATTGCCATCATGTTATTTATTCAGCAACTCCAAAAGGCCATGATCAGACATAAGTTAAATTATGTTCCTAAAAGGTAATGAATAGAAAGCCCACTTCAGAGTCATACACTTCCCTTCTATGGCTGAATACCTGTTTTCAGCAGTGTTTAATTTCCACAACAAATAAAAACAACCAAAAAGAACTTGCAGCCATTTAATAATCTAAAATAACATCCAGTAAGTGCTATGGTTAGACTTCTTCAGACTGAATGAAAAGAACAAAACACAAGTTTATATACACATTTCAATCAAGAACATTTGCATAATTAATAATTAATATAATTAACTCAGTGATGCCTGCAGTTAATGATTCAATTTCTTTCTCTTTAAAAATATGTTAAAATTCTCTTTGTCATGGAGTCCTGGAAGGCTGCTAGCATCTAACTTGAGATTCCACCAAAACTCCCTCCAGTCTAACTCTTCCTCAACATCTAATCTATTTTTAAAATCAGATACAAAGTCTAATAACAAGAACCTAGGCGGACCACTGCATCTACTATCATTGTAAGTCAAAGAAGCCTAACTGTAGATGAAAGCGCTTACTGGATGTTATTTTGGATTATTAAACGGCTGGAAGTTCTTTTTTGTTGTTTTTATTTGTTTAATCTTCTATTTTACAACTTGTTCATCCGTTTGATTTTGAATTGTTTAATTTTCAACTGAAATAACATACAGGTTACCCCTCCCTTGAATATCATGGAATCATAATTCTCCCAAATCACTTTCTCTCTAAAGCATCCATATACAAGGCAAGTCCTTATGCTCCTTGAGGTGGCAGCTTGCAGTGGAGCTCAAAAAGCCACCGAAGGGGAAGAATCACTCAAATGGAGGACAGAATGCCAACCTACAGAACCAGCAAGTGGGCCCACTCTGTACCATCCATGCCTGGCTGCTGGGGCTCCCATGCTGGAAGAAAAACTGATGTGGGGTTGCCTACCTCACAAATGCCCGACTCCTGCCTCATCTGAATGGCTGACTGGATGCTGACAGAGAAGTTATTGGGTAAGGTCCTGCAGGTTCACCGACACACACATATGCATGTGCGCACACACACACACACACACACACACACACACACACACACACACACACACACACACACACACACACACACACACACACACACACACACACACACACACACACACACACACGCACACACACAAAATGTAACTACACATGGACAGGGGCTTTCCATTTTGTGAACAAGTTTCTATAGTACCCAGCTAGTTCACGGAAAGCTTTTGGTTCAGTCTTAATGGATGGTATAGGCCATTTTTTATGTTCTTAATTTTTTCTAGTGATGTTTTTGTCATCCCTTTTCCTGTGACATATACCAAACATTTGGCTTCCACAATGCCCAACTTACTCTTTTCAGCATTCTGTAAGTTAAGACTCACAGTCCTCTGAATGGATGACCAAGTTCTCTTGGTATGCCTTAGCACATCATGAGTGGGGCTTCAGCATTTTATTCTTCAGACTCTGAAAAGAAACTGGAGCTCCTTCAGTGTAATGGAATAGGTTCATAGGTATATACAAGGCTAACAACCACTAGGGCCCTTTTAAGCCTAGCCGTGCAACCCAAATGTGACCCACAAATCTGATTAACACAGGGGTGATTTACTGTCTGCCTCTGTCCATCAGAGACATGGACTCCAGAGCAGGGGTGAATTTCAATTACCCATCCATTAATCCAAGTTGCCTTTAAGTGGGGATAAGGAGGAACTCTGTTTCCCACTGATCGGTAGCTTGTTCCAGAGAATGGGAATTCTCTGTGAAACATACCGGGATCTCCAACATGTCCTATTTACGTAGCAAAAAAATGTAGGACTTTTAACCTAGTGTCTGGTTTACGAACCTATAATAGGCTATGGAATCGGGTTCATATTAAAACACCGAATGCTGAAAACAGCGAATGGTGTTTCATCGACACATATTCAGCGAAAGCTGAAAATGTCGAAACCACAGAACAGCGATTTCTTTCCTATGGAAAGAAATCGCTGTTCCCACCCTCCCCCCAAAAAAAAAACATTAAACACTTCCAAAAACATACACACATACCCTAACCCTAATTATACCCCCCCAAAAAACAGTAAATAACTAAATACACATATGCACGTAACCCAACCATACATCTAATGAAAAAAAAAAAAAACAGTAAACATTTTAAAATATATGCACTTACCTTAACCCGCACCCTAACCCTAAGGTCAGTAACTCTCGCACATTTACATAAACAGTTCAAAACACATACACACTTACCTTAACCCTAATTCTACCCCCCCAAACAAAAGTAAACAGCTGAAAACACATACACACGTAACTCAGCCATACATCTAACGCAAAATAAAAAACAGTAAACACTTTCATACATATGCACTTACCTTAAACCGCACCCTAACCCTAAGGTCAGTAACTGTTGCACAATCACGCTCGGGAGCTATACCAGACAAGGGATCACACTACACTTTCAGAACAGGCAAAGCAATGAAGTGGTCAAGCGACTTCTTTCCCAGGGAAAGAATTCGCTGAACAGCCGCTTCGTTGTTTTGCCTGTTCGCCCTACATATGTCGGCGAAAACACATTCCAGAAAATGCGTTTTCGGCGTTCTAATAGGAACCCCAAAGAATCAATGAATTCTTGAATCCAGGATATTATGCAGTTTTCTGACATTCTGGACAAGAAGTACATAAGTTTTCTATTTCTTTCAGTATACATGACTAATAAAGTTTGGCTAACACTCTTGCCTTTATTTTAACCATCTTCAGGTGACCTGCTAACATGTTAACTTCACTGCTAGGTTTTAATGTTTTGACTCTAACAGCTGAAACAGAATTTCCTCTTTATGCTACTTACCTTATATGATAGATCATATTTTCTCTCAAAACAAGTGTAAGAAGTAATTGGAACATCTTGATCACTATCTTCCTCTTCAACCTTGGTTACATTTTATTTTTCCCCACTTAAATTACCATCTTCCCAATGTGCAATTTTAAAATTTATGTGGCCTATTTGTAAGTCTGTTAATTCAAGGTTAACAACTACTTATGAACCCTAAGAACCAAATTACTGCTCTTTACTCAAAACATATCTCTACCAAAAAATACTATTCACTATCGTCTCTGCTCATAGCCCCATGACAAAACAAGTAAATCACACAAAATTACTGGGTATCATCATAGATGACCAGTTGAAATTTAATGACCATGTATCACAAGAGGTTAAAAAAATCACCAAAAGCTAGGTGTATTATACAGAGTAAAAGCAAAACTCACTGACGTAGCCCTATGTCTTTCTCCACAAGGAGTAACTGAACAAAAGTCTCCTTCAATTTTAGTTTTTCTGCTATCTGTTCAAGTTGCTTAAGAAATCCCTTCTTTAACTTTTTGTCTGTCAATGACAGAAATGGGTTTAGAAGTCCACATTTTCTGAATAAGTGCAGGTCCTCACTTAAGTAATCTTCTTCCATTTTTGAACCTTTCTATATTAACACTTTTGATAAGTCTATGTGCAGATATCTGAATTGTACTGATTTTTACCTCAGAATTGTTTAAACTATTCATCTTCAGTTCCTATACTGACATCTCTTAAGGCATTATGTTTCCATTGGGCCCTCTTACTATCTAACCACAACCAATTTTTGATCTTTTTTGAAGTGCCTATGCTAATTCCTTTTTCCTAGATATTAATTCTTGATCTCTATAACAGTGTCACTGTTCTTATACAGGGGAGACACATCAAGCTGTTGAGTTATCTCTTTCTTATTAGGTGTATCAGCATGCCACAAGTGTCTACACATGCTCACTTCCCCACATATTCTACAGTGTCTTAAAACAGAGAAAATATTTTCGTCGTATAATATCAGTACAGGGACAAAAGTGTTTTCCTAAAAGTGTTTGAATTTCTACATGTGTACATGTATATTCCTTTTTATCAATATGTACACATATCACCTCCTACCCTTTATTATTAATGTTACAATTAAACACAGGAACCTGTGATAATGGTAGTTATGCTTCGATAATACAGTAAAACTTGAACTTCGCTGTTTTCTGAAAATACAGTACACTTTGCAAGCTAAAAGCAAAAAGACATGCTAACTCAATAATCCTAGCTTCAATTTTATCATATTCCATGAAAGCAGCTTCATTTGTAGCATTCGTAGCAGTTTTCATCTTTTCAATACCAGTATTACCTTGAGCATTAATGAAACACAAACTGGCTATGTGAATTGTCCCTCCACATCTGAAACAAGTTAACTCATTATGTGTTTTTTTTTTTTTAACAGAAGACTGTATATTTCTTATCCCAACTCTAGATTTGCAAGCAAATAATTTAATTTTAAACAAAGTGTCATTAGCTAATAAGTATTCTACTAACATCACTAACCTGCCAGAGTTTTCTGGGTCAGTTTGCAACACCCACTTTCTAATATTACTAAGTAATGCTTTTTTAACTCAGTCTATTAATATAATTTCTAATATTTTCATTTTACTTATGTATCAGCTGATCTAAAAACAGCTTTATAATATGACTGCTTGTACTTCAGAAGTTATCCTAGCAAAGATTTTCACAATCAGTATACTCAGACCCCCCCCCCCCCATGTCTATATATGTTTAAAAGTTTCCTTAGTCAGCTGGGAAAATACAAGAAACATCTCTACTGAATTATCACTTATGTCATAGACAATCATACATTTATATAAATGAAAACAAACCACACTGATATATTTTCAGTTGCAAACATTACACATGGTATACAGTCATTGCTTATCTAACATTATATAGCTCATTCAATTCCTGTCTTCCTTTAAATCTTATTTCTCCTGCAGGACATTCTTCTGCATGTATTGTTTGCACAGTTCCCATGCTTTCTATGTAATTTGCAATTACCTTTTTCTAAAGATCCCACTTCCAGTTCTTTTATCTCTCTGTTGCTATATTCACTTACTCTAGTAAAATTTGGTTTCTACTTTCTATAGTAATTGCTTTTTGGCAGCAACCAGAATTAGATTAATTGATTCTTTTATAAATTGCTTATCCATTCTTTCTTCCCAATCCTTTCTAACCTCCTCTGATTGATTCTTATAGTTATCATGCAATACTTTATATGCCCTACTAATTAGGGAAGAAAGAATGTTGGCCCATTCTGACTTGTGAATATATCTTTCAAGTCCTCCTCCTTATTTAGTATTTATGTATGCAAGTATTCATTGTTAAAGTTAGGTACAATTCTGGGAGTAGTAATTACAGTGGCCAGTCCAAAAACTGTTGATGTAGCTGTACAAGCTTCTGATTGGTCTATTTAATAAATTAGTAAATCTTCCATGACTGGGGTGAAAAAAAAAAAAAAACACAGCAGGAAATTCAGGTCAGTGAGCACACACCAGGAAAAACAACACAATGGTTTCGAGCTCCCGAATAGAGATCTTCACAAAATTCGTAAATCAACGTCTCTTTTCTAATGCTGCCATAAAAACATGGACATTTAATACAATATGCCAAATATTACAACGTCTGCATGGAAAGGTACCATGTCTCTGTGAAACCTGGCTATTAAGTTTAGCTTCCTCATAGCATAATAATCTCTTTAAAGATTTATTATTACGATATGAAAAACAAGGTTGCATACCTACTACATCTTTTAACTTCTCATCGGATGTCAAGCTCTTCCAATTATTACTTATAATACTGCGTATAGCCCTATTATTATTACTATATGGTAAAACCATCCTACATACTTGTCTATCATTATTATTAACAATTCTTCTCATATCAGTAGATCTATTATGTCTATTGAAATAGGGTTTCCCTTTTCTTGTTCGGTCTGTGAAGTCAGATTGTCCCAATCTCTCATATTCATACTGCTTATAGCCTCTCTCTTTAAAAATCTTGCTTCAAATTTGATAAGGCCTCCATATAGCTCGAGTGTGAACTAGTTAATCTAGACACCCTGAGGCCTTGACCCTGTACAACATTCTTATAGATATGTTGAGGCTGCATACTTTGTCTATATAGGAGATTATTTCTCCTACATTCCTTTCTATAGATCTCTATTTGAAAAATGTCACCCTTCTTTTTTAAGGCCACATCTAGAAATTCAATATAGTCAGTGGACCATTTCACAGTAAATTCTAAATAATTAGTAGTGGAATTAACATATTCCACAAAACATACTAACTCATCTTTGGTGCCCTTCCATAAGAAAAAAATATCATCCACAAACCACTTATAATAGGGTACAAGATCAGAGAACCTATATTACCCGTAATAAACTGTCTCTCCCACTGTACCATAACCAAGTTCGCATAGGAGTTGGCACATGGAGTACCCATGGCCACTCCTTGCACTTGGAAAAAATATTGACCATTAAAGGAAAAAACATTATTATTCAATATTAAATCTAGTAGCAAACAGCAAAGCTGTATCTTGTCAGCGGAAATATTTTCAAATCACATAAATTCCCTAACAAATTCAATTCCTTCTTCATTGGGGATCTTAGTCAAAAGAGACACTACATGCATAGTAACTAAAAAAACATTAGATTCAAACATTTCAGAAAAAACATAATCTGAAAATGTAACCAAGAAATCTTGTGTATCTTTCAAAATAGTGTCAGTCTTATCAACAAGGCATCTCATTTGTTTCTCCAAGTAAATTGATAGTGGTTCAGTTATCCACCCTTGGCTTGATACAATTGGTCTTAGTGGGGGATCAAAACTATCTTTAGGTATCTTTGGTAGGCCCCTGATACTGGGAACATATGGGTATTCATCTAAAAAATACCTATACATATCAGGAGTAATGATATTGTTCATCAATAATTCATATAATGTTGCTTTCATGTCATTCATCAATTTATTCAGCTGACGCCCATTAAACCTTGCATAAGTAACATCTTCACATGGCATTTCATCCATTTTTCTATTACAATTCTTAGTATTTATGAGTACAATAGCCCCTCCTTTATCTGCAGGGCATATAACAATCTCATTATTGTTCCTTAATGCTTGTAACGCATTAAACTCATCAGTGGTTAAATTATAACATCTATGTCTATTACTATCTACAGAATTCAAATTAACAATTTCAGCTTTACAGGCTTTCTCAAATGCCTCAACTAAAGGATACAATGGTGGTGATGCTTAGCTTATTATATGGTAATGCTACAGGGGGTTGTTTTGAGTTTAAGAAACCCTCTGCCTACTCACCACCATTGCATCCTTAACTTGAGGCATTCGAGAAGACATAGATGTTATAATTTAACCATTGATAAGTTTAATGCGTTACAAGCATTAAGGAACAATAATGAGATTGTTATATGCCCTGCAGATAAAGGAGGGGCTATTGTACTCATGAATACTAGGGATTATAACAGAAAAATGGATGAAATGATATGTGAAGATGTTACTTATGCAAGGTTTAGTGGGCGTCAGCTGAATAAATTGATGAATGACATGAAAGCAACATTACATGAATTATTGATGAAGAATATCATTACTCCTGATATGTATAAGTATTTTTTAGTTGAATACCCATATGGTCCCAGTATCAGGGGCCTACCAAAGATACATAAAGATAGCTTTGATCCCCCACTAAGACCAATTGTATCAAGCCAAGGGTGGCTAACTGAACCACTATCAATTTACTTGGAGAAACAAATGAGATGCCTTGTTGATAAGACTGACACTATTTTCAAAGATACACAAGATTTCTTGGTTACATTTTCAGATTATGTTTTTTCTAAAATGTTTGAATCTAATGTTTTTTTTTAGTTACTATGGATATGGTGTGTCTTTTTACTAAGATCCCCAATGAAGAAGGAATTGAATTTGTTAGGGAATTTATGCAATTTGAAAATATTTCCACTGACAAGATACAGCTTTGCTGTTTGCTACTAGATTTAATATTGAATAATAATGTTTTTTCCTTCAATGGTCAATATTTTCTCCAAATGCAAGGAGTGGCCATGGGTACGCCATGTGCCAACTCCTATGTGAACTTGGTTATGGCACAGTGGGAGAGACAATTTATTAAGGGTAATAGTAGGTTCTCTGATCTTATACTCTATTATAAGCGGTTTTCTGGATGCTATTTTTTTCTTATGGGACGGCACCGAAGATGAGTTAGTGTGTTTTATGGAATATGTTAATTCCACTACCAATTTTTTAGAATTTACTGTGAAAAGGTCCACTGACTATATTGAATTTCTAGATGTGGCCTTAAAAAAGGAGGGTGACATTTTTCAAACAGAGATCTATAGAAAGGAATGTAGGAGAAATAATCTCCTATATACACAAAGTATGCAGCCTCAACATATCTATAAGAATGTTGTACAGGGTCAAGGCCTCAGAGTGTCTAGATTAACTAGTTCACACTCAACTATATGGAGGCCTTATCGAATTTGAAGCAAGATTTTAAAGAGAGAGGCTATAAGCAGTATGAATATGAGAGATTGGGACAATCTGACTTCACAGACCGAACAAGAAAAGGGAAACCCTATTTCAATAGACATAATAGATCTACTGATATGAGAAGAATTGTTATTAATAATGATAGACAAGTATGTAGGATGGTTTTACCATACAGTAATAATAATAGGGCTATATGCAGTATTATAAGTAATAATTGGAAGATCTTGACATCCGATGAGAAGTTAAGGATGTAGTAGGTACGCAACCTTGTTTTTCATATCATAATAATAAATCTTTTTCAGAGATTATTATGCTATAAGGAAGCTAAACTTAATAGCCAGGTTTCATAGAGACATGGTACCTTTCCATGCAGACGTTGTAATCATTGCCAATTTATGTGTAGCAAAAATAGTTTTATACATCCCACCATGAACTATACATATACATTTAAGCATTATGCAGATTGCATGAGTAGGGATTTGACATATTTGGCATATTGTATTAAATGTCCATGTTTTTATGTAGGGATGACGAACCGCACATTAAGAGACAGGGTTAGGAAACATATCTATGCAATTAACAAGGAAGATGAAGGGAATGCCTTAGCTCGACATATCTATCCTGGAGAATGATACTACACATACATTTTTGTTCTTAGTGATTTAGTACCCCGTACATATAGACTAGGGAATTTTAAAAATTACACAGAACAGAGGGAAATAAGGTGGATACTTGGGTTGCAGGCAAATAAGGGGTTTGGATTAAATGCCAAGGTTGTACTAAAGCCTCTTCTATTGAACAGACCCCAGAAGCATCGAGTAACGTGTGCACAGTTTTTTATGTACTATGCTTTTCATGTTATATATATTTTTATCTGTGAATTTTTGAAGAATTTTTATGAATGAATGTATTTATTTGTGTGTATACACATATATATATATATTTGTTCGTATATCGCTATGAACTATGTGAGTTTATGTTTATACATATATATATATTTTTATCATAATGTCCTCACACTTTCTGTATTATATGCGTTGATTCATATTATTTAATGTGCTTTATATATATATTTATATTTGTATAGATAGAGATGTTAGGTTTTTGTACACACACACACACTATATATATATATATATATATATATATATATATATATATATATATATTTTTTATGTATTTATTTATTGATATTTTTAATATGCAATATATATTTGAATAACTATCCTGCACCAGATATTTTATATTTTGGGTTGTACCATGACTTTTGATCAGTCGTTGATACAAATGTTTATGCATTATGTTCTTTAGGAAACTCACCTGTGGTTGAATCAAGCTTAATTGATTGATGAATTTATTGTTTAATTGCTTGATTGCTTATGTATGAGTATAAATGTAGGTGAGTTTATGTTGTGTATTCATTGAAGTCTGAAGAAGCGTCCGTTGGGCGTGAAAGCACTTACTACTGAATTAAAATTTGTATTACAAAGACCTGATCTAGCTGTGGTGCTCTCTCCTTTTTGCTGTTGATATTGTGCTGGTTTATTGAGGAGAGATTTACACACCTCAACATAGTGTGCTGTTCCAGATTTCACAAGGAGCTGAGAGCTTCAGGGAAAGAGAAGTTTAGTGCTGCTTATGCCAAGTCTGCTTGCACTGATAGTAGCACAAGGGGTAGTGTACTTGCTTTTGATGCAGAAGGATGTGGGTTCTACTCCTACAGTGTGTAGATGGACTGCTGATACTGTACTGTGTAGTACTTTTAAAGGGGGTGGATGCTGCAGTCCTCGGAATGTCCTCCTTTGAAGGAGATATCTAGTAACTTTGAACCAATTGGCTAACTATTGCAGTGTAAGGCTGACTGGAATTAAATCATCATCACCCCCCCCTCCATTTTTTTCTGATTTTTCTACATGGGGTCTGCTGTTGCTTGTCAGCTTTCAACATCTCTCTCAATTCAATGAAGTTAATTTTAATTTTATAAAAGACAATTGTATTTTAGTTTTATAGAAGTTCAAAGTTTGATACACATTCAAATGTTTAAATAAAACACTCTTCTGGTTATATTTTGTTTAATATTTTGCCTGTTCTTCAATTTGCATTTGAATGCTGGTATCCCACAATTCCATCAGTGTGTGTAGGTTACTAAATTATATATGCAAATTTTATGTTAATCAGTGTACAAATTTTTGGCCAGTTGTACCTACTTCTCTTTGGGCTTTGTCCCGCTATTGTGATGTTTCCAGGTTGAGAGGTATGGATGCATCCAATTCTGGCCCTATAATTAAGTCACTGTTGAAGTGACACCCTGATCCCATGTGTAAAAACAGGAAAAAGGGGTTGTGAATGGATGGATATTGTACAATTACTGACTGTTAAAATGTTATCCTACAGACCTAGTTAAACAGAAAGCAGAAACATCTCTGTTGCTCTTTCTTTCCTTTGTGGCTTTTTATCTGTTTTAAACAGTGCAGCGACATTGTTAAATGCTCACTGTGAACTGCAGTATGCATGTATGCTTGCTATGAAAGTGTTTCTTGAACTAAATGGATGTTCATAAATAAAAAATCCAGTTTAATACCGCAAATTTACTTATTTGTGCTGTTCTAACATTGTTATTTTTGTTGAACACTAAGCCATTTACTTTACAGGTTCCACAACAATGGCTGGTTTACAAAGCACTGTCTAAAGTGTTGCATAGGGAAACACCACTGTGTAATTAGAACGGATATTCAATATGTAGTGTTTTGCAAAAGTTTGAATGGATGACCATGTAGCAGCTTTACAGATACTCTTCAATAAATAACATTCCTGAAAAAGGCTACAGTGGTAGATGTCAACATATACGGATGAGCCCTAACCTTCATTAATAATGTCTTGTAGTACTTATTATAGAAAATCTCTAAGGTACGTGTAATTGTTTCACGTGTGCTTTTTTTCAGGCATACAAATACATATAATAGTCTAAGCAATTTTACCTTAAAAGGAGTAATGTTGAGATTTTCTAAGTAAAAAATGTCATATGTCACAGGTAGGAATGTTGACCTCACAGGAAATAAAACAGGCAGGACAGTTATATCAAATAAGAAAGAGGAGATAATCAAAAGAAAGAGGACTATCTAAATGTCTCTGCCAATACTGATTTATACCAGGACCCTTGTCTGGATTATCAGCACATTATTTATTTATTTTATTTATTTTATTTTACATTTGTTGACTGGGCTAGTCCAGCTGGAATTATGTCCATTTTCAGTGGAGGCCCGGGGAGAAAAGCTCCAGTGGTTTTTACAAGTTTGCACAGAAATAGGCATAATAAGATAACATTTATAAAACAGAGTAAGTTAATACATGTAATACACAAATATGAATACGATTGAAACAGGGAGAAAAGATAAAATGTCTTTTCAAACAAGGAATGATAGAGATTTTTTTTTTTTTTTTTTTTTTTGGAACCTGTAAAGTAAATGGCTTAGTGTTCAACAAAAATAACAATGTTAGAACAGCACAAATAAGTAAATAATGTGTTCCTTTCTACCAAAGGCTTCACATTAGTTAAACTGTATCTCTTTTTTGTTCTATCTGTTGGATGTTGAAAAGCTGAAAGCAGTAAAAGAAATCTGGAGACTCTCCTGAACAGTGAAAAGCAGATGGGTTGCTTCCCAGAGCCATAGTGAGTACATGCTTGTATAATTTTGCTTGATTTTTTTAGCTGCTGAATAATTTTCAAGGTAAAGAAAGCTAGATAGCGTTGGCACCTTTTACATACAGCCAGGTATTGGCCCAGTCTGTCTGCATTGTGTTTGCTGTCTGTTTAACAATTTTTAATTGAATTTCCCTTGGAAAATGTATGTTTTGTGCATTTAATAATAAGCTTGCCTTACATATTTTTTTTAGAGAAGTACATTTTTTTATTATTACTCAGCTATAAAACCCTGACATATATTGATAGCAGCAGTGTAGATTTTATAAACTTGACTAAATACAACCTACAAAAAGTACAGTTGTGTATACTTACCATATAAAGCCAAAAAATATACTGTTCTCTCTCTCTCTCTCTCTATATATATATATATATATATATACACAACAGATATCTAAGCAAACAATTTAGCTCTATAATACAGAATAATACAGAAGAGTATACTCAGCTCTATGTATTTGCAGGTAGTTCTGTAAGGCTGTCTCTCAAACTAAAGTTCCGGAACCTTAGTTTGTGAGACAGCCTTACAGAACTACCTGCAAATACATAGAGCTGAGTATACTTTTCTGTATTATTCTGTATTATAGAGCTAAATTGTTTGCTTAGATATCTGTTGTATATATATATATATATATATATATATATATATATATATATGGTTCCCATTCAGAAGCCTGAAACATCATAAGCCTGAAAATCAAAATCCTGAAACCAAAAGCCTGAAAATTCAGAATCCTGAAAACTCAAAATCCTGAAAGCCCAAAATCCTGAAAGACCAAAATCCTGAAAACACAAAACAGACATACTGTGGCTTTGCTATTGTTAGCCCTGTGGTGTTAGGTCATGCGTTGGGGTCAGGTAAGTGTGCAGTTGGTTTTATTTTAGGGTTAGGGGCGGTTGAAGTGAGTTAGGGTTAGGGCGCAGGTTAGGCATGTATGCAATAGTGACAAATATTGGGGTTAGGGGCGGTTTAAGTGAGTTAGGTTTAGGGCGCGGGTCAGGTGAGTGTGTGATAGTGACTGACCTTAGGGTTAGGGTTAGGGTCAGGGTCAGTTGGTAGATATTAGTGTCTTTATAGTGACATATTAGCATTATTTGTGTTTTCAGGATTATGAGTTTCAGGATTTTGGTCTTTCAGGATTTTGGGCTTTCAGGATTTTGAGTTTTCAGGATTCTGAATTTTCAGGCTTTTGGTTTCAGGATTTTGATTTTCAGGCTTATGATGTTTCAGGCTTCTGAATGGGAACCATATATATATATATATATATATATATATATATATATATATATATATATATATATATATATATAGACAGAGAGAGAACAGTATATATTTTTTGGCTTTATAATTTGCACATCTTAGTTTGTGAGACAGCCTAAATCGAAACAACAATGCTCTCTCTTCCGCTCTTTTCATTGATCTCTCTAAAGCTTTCGACATGGTCAACCACACTCTCTTAATTAACATTCTTGCATCTCTCTCTTGTGATAAACTAGCCATTAATTGGTTTAGATCTTATCTTAACAACAGACAACAAGCAGTAATATGGGAAAACCATATCTCATCACTCTTACCCATTTCCATCGGAGTTCCCCAGGGCTCCATTCTTGGTCCACTTCTGTTCTCCCTCTTTATTAACGATCTTCAGACTGCAATCCCACAAGCAACCTGCATACAATGCAGATGATTCCACCCTTATCTGCTCAGCACCATCCTCTACTGAACTGAGCTCATTGACCCAAAATACCTTTAACACTGTAGGAACTTGGTTTTCCAGACGGTTTCTCCTTCTAAATGCCAAAAAAACTAAACTCCTCCTCTTCTCCCCCACCACTCGGTCCCCCTTTAAACTTTACCATTTCCTCAAACAATGGCACTATCATCTCACCTGATCCAACTACAAAACTCTTAGGAATAACCATTGACAATAATCTCTCCTTCGATCAGCACATTAACAACACCATCAAGATTGTTAATAGAAAAATTGGATCCCTATATCGTATCAAACCTTTTCTAACCCCAGCAACTAGAACCAAAATTGCACAATCTCATCTCCTATCTTCTCTCCTATATGCTTCCCCCATTTATACAAACCTTAAGAAAATCAATCTTAACAAACTTGTAAATTGCTATAACAATATAGCTCGCTTCGCCACTACTAACCCCTTCAGGACCCACCATTGTATTAACTTAAAACAACTTGGCTGGCTTGAATTTCAAAACTACCTACTAATTACTCAACTCACTATAGCCCACAACATATTACACCAACCTGACAACACCCCAATACTCTCTCAACTTCTAATCCCTTACAACAATCTTAACTCACTTCGCTCCTCTACTAAACTCATGACACAATCTATAAAGGTAAACAACACAGCAGGTGGTTCTCTATTCACTAACACAATAGGCAGAAGTTGGAATCTCTTACCTAGTGACTTAACTCTGACTACATCCCTGCCTCAATTCAAACAAAAAATTAAACTGTACTTCCAAAATCATTGGCTTTGTTCCTGCAGTACACCTGACTAACCATTTTCTCTTACTCTGTTTCTCCTCCTCTCTTGTCATCTCCACCTTTTTCATTTCTCATCCTCTTTCTGTTCTGATTTAAATATGTACATTTTATATTCAATTGCTAACATGACACTAACTGCATTTTGTAAATTTGTTTCTCTTTTGAATTTATCTTTCCTTCTTTGTGTTTTTATTAATTCCAATTTTTTCCTATATCTTAGAGTAATAGTTTTTTTATGTGATGTACTTAGTATTTAGTGGAGCTTTTCTCCTCGGGCCTCTGCTGAAAATGGACATGTATCCAGCCAGACTAGCCCGGTCAACAAATGTAAAATAAATAAATAAATAAACATTCCTCACATCTGTGTTGAAACTTTTTCCCCACCCCCCCTCATTTCCTGCCTTGTCTTCAGCTATATAATTGAGCTAGTGTTGTGTGTCCTGTTAATTAACAATCTGCATTCAAACTGGAACCTTAGTTTGAGAGACAGCCTTACAGAACTATCTGCAAATATATAGAGCTGAGTATACTCTTCTGTATTATTCTGTATTACAGAGCTAAATTGTTTGCTTACATATCTGTTGTATATATATATATATATATATAGAGAGAGAGAGAGAGAGAGAGAGAGAACAGTATATATTTTTTGGCTTTATAATTTGCACATTCCTCACATCTGTGTTGAAACTTTTCCCCCCCCTCATTTCCTGCCTTGTCTTCAGCTATATAATTGAGCTAGTGTTGTGTGTCCTGTTAATTAACAATCTGCATTCAAACTGGAACCTTAGTTTGAGAGACAGACTTACAGAACTATCTGCAAATACATAGAGCTGAGTATACTTTTCTGTATTATTCTATATTATAGAGCCAAATTGTTTGCTTAGATATCTGTTGTATATATATATATATATATATATATATATATATATATACAGAGAGAGAGAGAGAGAGAACAGTATATATTTTTTGGCTTTATAATTTGCACATTCCTCACATCTGTGTTGAAACATTTCCCCACCCCCACCCCCCTCATTTCCTGCCTTGTCTTCAGCTCTATAATTGAGCTAGTGTTGTGTGTCCTGTTAATTAACAATCTGCATTCAAACTGGAACCTTAGTTTGAGAGACAGCCTTACAGAACTATCTGCAAATATATAGAGCTGAGTATAGTTTTCTGTATTATTCTGTATTATAGAGCTAAATTGTTTGCTTAGATATCTGTTGTATATATATATATATATATAGAGAGAGAGAGAGAGAGAGAACAGTATATATTTTTGGCTTTATAATTTGCACATTCCTCACATCTGTGTTGAAACTTTTTCCCCTCCCCCCCCCCCATTTCCTGCCTTGTCTTCAGCTATATAATTGAGCTAGTGTTGTGTGTCCTGTTATTTAACAATCTGCACTCAAACTGGAACCTTAGTTTGAGAGAGAGCCTTACAGAACTATCTGCAAATATAGAGAGCTGAGTATACTTTTCTGTATTATTCTGTATTATAAAACTAAATTGTTTGCTTAGTGTATATATATATATATATATATAGAGAGAGAGAGAGAGAACAGTATATATTTTTTGGCTTTATAATTTGCACATTCCTCACATCTGTGTTGAAACTGTTTTTCCCCACACCCCCCTCCCAGTTCTTGGTTGTAGTTTAAATTTGGTGGCTTTTGCAGTGCCCGCCCCACTGTAGATTTGATCTAAGACACTCCCCCAGGCCCATCTCTTTACCGCATTCTACCTAATTAACCCTTTCTGGACTTGCTTTTAGTACTTTTTAAATTAATTATATTTTTTCAAACTGTGTGTGGACTAATATTGCTACATATTCAAGTGTGCCAGCTTGCACTGCATGAGAATTGTATTTACTACTGCTTTTGCTACTTTTCTGAAAAAAAAAAAATTCATCTGCTTTTACTGTACTTGTGTTTCTTCCTACTTTATTTTGCTTTTGCGTCATCTTAAAAGTACTCAATTGTATTTATTACTGCTTGGTGTAACTCATTCTAAGCCTTTTAGTTTCAACACTTGGGCTTCAGACCAGTTGTTTTACATTGAGAGGGTTTGTGGTCTGCACTGTAGTGGCAGAACAGGTAGCTTACATCCTTCTAAGTTGGGAACTGCTGATTGAGGGCTCAGTGTCTGTTATTCTAAAAGTGTATTAATATAGCAATAACTGGCTGTGGTAATGCTGGATTTACCCATGGTTGGCGTGGTTTGGTCCAGGGCGAAGCCCGAGGGACCAAACAAAGACAACCGTGGGTAAATCCAGCATTACCCACACCCAGAAGTGGTTATTGTTATATTAATGACATTATTTAAGAAAAGAAATAATTACTTTTCTTAAATAATGGCATTGTATGCCTCTTGCTGCCCTTCCGCAGCTGTCTGATTTTCACAGTAGTTCTGATGTACTGCATGCCTACGCAGTACATCAGAGTGTGGGCAAAAGCAACGGAGAACTAAGATCTCCATTGCTTTTTACTGTCGCTATGTTAAATGGGTTTAACATAGCGGGACAGCTTTAAAATAAGCAACAGAGATCTCAGTTGCTTATTTTAGCTGTCTCGCTATGTTAAACTCATTTAACATAGCGAGACAGGTTTAAAGCAACGGAGATCAAGATCTCCAGCTTTTACATTGTGTCGCTATGTTAAAGGAGTTTAACATAGCGATACAGCTTTAAAAAGAAACGGAGATCTCCGTTGCTTTTTATCTGTGTCGCTATGTTAAACTCTTTAACATAGCGACAGTGTTTATAATAACGGAAAAAGTCCGGCGACCGGACCTTTTTCCGCTAGTATATTGAGGATTTAACGGCACGCTGGTTGGGCTGGCCAATCAGCGTGCACGTTTTAGAGTAGGCATTGTATAATTTTGGTTTAAGCACTTGGGCTTTCAGACCAGTTATTTTACATTAAGAGGGTTCGTGGTCTGCACTCTTGTGGGAGGAGAGGCTGGACTCTGCCCTTCTGAGCTGGGAATTTCTGGTTGAAGGCTTATAGTGCATGCATATCTGAACTGCTTCTTACTGAAATTGGTACACCTTGTTTGCTGTAGCATAGACTAGATCCAGGCCTGCTGAATCTAGCTTTGTTTGTATAACTTGAGCACTAATCCAGGCATTCTTTAAAGTATTCAATTGTATTTATTACTGCTTGGTAGTAACTTGATTAAAGTGTAGCTATCATTCTAAGTCTTTTGGATTAAGCACTTGGGCTTCAGACCAGTTGTTTTACATTAGGAAGGTTTGTGGCATGCACTGTGGTGGCAGGACAGGTAGCTTTCATCCTTCTAAGTTGGGAACTGCTGATTGAGAGCTCAGTGTCTGTTATTCCTAAAGTGTATTAGTTCTGGTTTATGCACTTGGGCTTCAGGCCAGTTATTTTACATTAAGAAGGTTCGTGGTCTGCACTCTTGTGGGAGGAGAGGCTGGACTCTGCCCTTCTGAGCTGGGAATTTCTGGTTAAAGGTTTATAGTGCCTGCATATTTGAACTGTTTCTTACTGAAATTGGTACACTTTGTTTGCTGTAGCACAGACTAGATCCAGGCCTGCTGAATCTAGCTTTGTTTGTATGCTTGCTGTTTGTTTGCTTGTTATTTCCCTGGAACGCTAATTCCACCTAAAACGCGGCTTCTCAGCGCTTCTGTGGATCCCTAGTGATATCTGCATTGCTTACTGTACTTATTTCCTTGTTTCGCTTGAAAGAAAGTTACTGTTTGTCGTTTTTGCATTTAAGTTACTTGTAACACATTGCACTTAAGTTACCTGGCACTTGCTCACTAAAGCAATTACATAAGTCAGCACTAAAAATTAAAAGCACTACACCCTCACTCCCCATTGGCCCTTGTTTTCAATCATAAAGGAATTCCCAATATTATTCTAGCATGTCCAAAGGTCAGTTGTCAATCTCCTCTCCAGTCCAACCCTCTCCTCCTCCCAACAAATTCCAACACAAGTGAGAGATGCATCCATATAGCCAAACTGGAGGCTAAGCTCTCTCAGCTCAGTACTGGCATAACCAGTCAGGAGGAGAAGGAAACCACACTCACTAAAATTCCAGTCTCACATAGACCTACCACGACAGCAAACCAAACACATAATCACACAAAAACATACTTGGAGGCTCTAAATAAAGATCTGCCTAAGCAGCAGAGACCTCCAAAGCAGAAACCCAAGCAACCGCTACCCCAAAACAAAACACGTGCAACACATATGTCACAAAGCCAGTGTGCCGAACAGTCACAGCCCTTAAGACTAAACAACACACCTGATACACTTGTAATAGGTGACTCTATCATCAGGCACATTGACGTCCCGCTCACCAGGCTGAACAAGAAGAAGGTCACGGTGAGCAGCCTGCTGGGCGCTAGGATCCGCCACATAACACAAGCACTCAGGTCACTCCAAGGCAAGTACAAATATGACTCAGTCATTGTCCATGCTGGTGTGAATGACCTGAGACATACCTCCCTGGACTACATGAAAAAAGACATAGAGGAGCTCTCTGAGCATGTAGCCCAGGCTGGTATGACCCTGACCTTGAGTAGCATCTTACCCTCACCAAAAATGATACCACAATATGAAGACAAGATGATCAATTTCAACAATTGGCTTAAGTACTGGTGTCATTCAAAGGGGATCCAATGCCTGTCAGCCTGGGATGATATGCTTGACAAGCCACGATGCTTCGCTAGGGACGGCTTGCACCTGTCACCCCTGGGCTTTCAGATATTGGCAAAGGCTCTTGCTACCCCACATAGTGCCTTTTTTAGGCAAGGCTCAAAAGACAAACCCACCTCCATAGGTATCACAAGGGATAAGAAACTAAGAGTAATGCTACTCAATGCCAGAAGTCTAAACCTCAAGATGCATGCACTTGAAACTCTCCTTAGCATGGAGAACATCGATATCTGTGCAGTAACAGAAACCTGGTTCAGGGCTCCCGAGAGCACCCCAGCACTACCACGTTATACCTCATACCATGCTTTTCGGCCCCAAAACTTGGACCGAACCACAAAAGGAGGGGGTGTATCGATATTCATCAAAGATACCCACACCTCCAGGTTGGTGGCAAAGCACGAAGCATCAGAGACTATCCATGTGCAACTAACAGTGGGTAAAACTGCCTTCCCATTTATAGCCTGCTACAGACACCCTCCCAAACCCAGGAACCCCACTCGGCCTTCCTGAGAACACTGGAAAATATGAAGGTCTCTCCAAACACCATTATATTGGGCGACCTCAACTACCCAAACATAGACTGGGAGCATTACTCTAGCTCCAACACCCTAGCTCAAAGGCTCCTAGAATTCATAAACTCAAATGCTATGGAACAACTTGTTACCACTCCCACAAGAGGGGAAAACATACTGGACCTGATTATCACCAACATGGGGACTCTATGCTCCAGACCAGAAGTGTATCCCTCACTGGTAAGATCAGACCATAAACTGATCTCACTGGATATTCACATGCCGACCCCACCCCCTGCCCAGAAAACGACAGCGGAAAACTTCCCTGAAGCAAATTTCACACTCCTCAAAACCGAGGTGGAATCCTTCAAAGCCCCGGCCTGTGGAGAATACGCCCAGACCGCAGAATCCTTTATAAATGCATTCTATGAACACCTTCAGGAATGCATGGATCATGCAATCCCAAATAAAACCAAGACCCAATCCTCCAAAGGCAGACGTCCTGTCTGGTGGACCCCAGCCATAAACAAACTATACAATAGAAGGAGGAAGCTACTACATGATAGAGCATAATCCCAAAAAGGATAGGCATCTCTGATCAGTATTAGCAAAAAACTAAGGGCACTCATAAAATCGTCTAAGGCCAGCTTCGAGAGAAAAATTGCACAGGACACTAAGGATAATCACAAGGCTTTCTTTAGTTATGTTAGGAACCTGGGTGGGAATTCCCAGATATGCTCAGAATTAGTCCAAAATGACAAAACATACACCGAACCTACAGACATTGCCAACATCCTAGCTGACAGGTTCAGCGCAAACTCCCCACCAAAAGGGCAAATATCTATCCCAGCAGAATGCTGCCCCCCTGACATCTCAGATGCTCAGGTAAAAGCCGCCCTCTCCAAAGCAAAAAACACAGCATCAATGGGACCAGACGGTGTCCCGGCTGCATCCTACACGAACTCCAAGAAGAGCTAAACCCAAACATAAAACTACTGTTCAATCTCAGCCTTACTACAGGATATGTACCCAAAGATTGGCGTACAGCAACAGTGGTCCCTCTCCACAAAGGTGGTGCCTCAACGGACCCTGGAAACTATCGCCCCATAAGCCTGACTAGCTTGGTCTGCAAAGCTATGGAAAGGATCATCATGGACCTCATAAATAAAGATATTGGGGACCTACAGACACTGGATCCTACCCAGTTCAGCTTTGTTAAGGGCAGATCCTGCCTCTTAAACCTGGTCGACTTCTTTGAAACAGTCACCAAGGCCATTGACGAAGGGAAGGTGGTCCACACAGCCTACCTGGACCTCGCAAAAGCCTTCGATACAATACCCCACTCGGGCATTATAGATAAGCTCACCAGCTTAAATATAAACCCCTATGTCACTACATGGGTAGCAAACTGGCTCAAGGACTGAACCCACATGGTTAGAATTGTTGGAGCCATGTCAGACTCCAAACCAGTTACAAGTGGCGTCCCACAAGGCTCAGTCCTGGGACCTATCTTGTTCGGTATATATTTCTTGGAGGTACAGGCCAACACAGAAGGACTTTGGCTGACCAAGTTCGCAGATGACTGCAAACTGGGCGCCATAATCGACTCTCCAGCCGACACAAGCATCCTCCAAAAGGGCCTCATAGAAACAGACAACTGGTGCCAGAGCAATGGGCTCAAGCTAAACACCAAAAAGTGTATAGTCATCCCCTTTGGCAAAAACAAAGTGCCCACAAATTACCACATAGGTGGTAATCCATTAAGTACAGAAGAAGTAATTAGGGACCTGGGGACCCAAGTTGATAGCAATCTCTCATTTGACAACCACGTGGCCAAAGTGGTTAGAAAAACATTTTATATAGCCCACCTAATCATGAAGGGATTCACATCTAGATTAGGGGAGGTCATCGTGCCTCTTTACTCATCCTTCATCAGGCCCATAATCAAGTACAATGCCCCTTTTGGGATGTACCTTACCAAACACCTGCAGCAACTGGAAAGACCCCAAAAGTATCTCACCAAGAGGATCAAAGGGCTCAAACAGATGCCATATGCCGCCCGGTTAAAGAAACTCCAGCTCTACTCAGTGGCATACCGCCTGCTCAGAGACGACCTGTGCCTGATGTATAAAGCCATGTCCAACCCGGAATTAAGGGACATGCTGCACCTCAAAAAATCCAAACCCATCGAGCTACACGCTCGAGAGACTTGAACCTCAGCACTGAAATAAATAGGACATGCTGGAGGGACAGATTCATAACCCAGAGGCTCCCTTCGCTCTGGAATAAAATCCCAGTCCAGGTTAGGCAGAGTTCCTCATTGACTCTCTTCAAGAGGAATCTTGATGAGTGGATGGGAGATCGTAGGTTTACCCCGGGTATCACTTCTGTGTCACTGTTAGACAGAGGCACAGTATACTAACCTCGAAAAAGGGCATAGCAAAATTAATTTAAAATGGGAGACGACAGCCAAGCATACTCTGGCTAGGCTTATAAATGCCCTAGGGCAGATAGCCTAGTATAAACCTATGAACCTATAAATGTAGATGTTCAAGTGTATTCACTGTTGCAGTCATCACACTTGGGTTATCTGCCTGCAGGTATCCCTCAGTCGGCCAGGATACCAGAGACTTAGTATTTCTGTGTCAGTTGCTGTTGCTCCAGGACTGACGTCAGGTCATCAGGGGTACAAAAACAGGCAGCCGACGCCACTACATCAGTTTTTCTTGCCCCAAATGTCAGGAGCCCCCCCAAATAGGGGCTAAGTTATGGTGGGGAAAACACCACCAGTAAAAACTAAATAGCAATACCAATACCCCAGAAAGGGATGAGTAATAGGCATAGAGAGGAGAGAAAGAGAGAGAAACAAGGAGCTGGAGGGAGGAAAAACAGGACTGCAACAGTGAATACACTCGAACATCTACATTTATGGTAAGCGTACACAACTGTACTATGTTCTTTGTGTTTCACTGTCATCACACTTGGGTAGATTCCCAAAGCTGAAGAAGGGTGGAGGCAGTCAGGAAGAGTTGGGGCTGGCTAGTATGCCTTGCAGGACTGCTGTAGCAAAACCCGCCCTGGATTTGGAAAAGATAGGCAGGTGGTAATGCTTGGCGAAGGTGTGTACAGAACTCCTGGTAGCAGCTTCCAGGATGTCCCTGGTAGGGACTCCCCTGAGGAATGCTGTAGAGGTAGAAGTTGCCCTAGTGGAATGTGTTCTGACCCCCTGCAGGGTTGGTTTCCCATGGTGCTTGTAGCAGAAATGGATGCAGTGTGCTATCTATTTGGAAATTGTTTGTTTAGAAATGGCCTTTACCCTCTGTCCCTGGTGCAAAGCTGACTAGTAACTGGTCAGACTTCCTGAAGGGCTTAGTCCTATCAAGGCAGAATCTGAGCTGTCTGTGCACGACCAAGGAGTGCAGGATCCTTTCCCCTTTATTTTGAGGATTAGGGAAAAAGGTTGGCAATGGATAGATTGGCTGAGAGCCACACTGGATACCACTTTAGGAATAAAGGAAGGGTTAGTCCTGAGGGAAATCATGTCAGCATGGAAAATAATGAAGGGTTCCACAGCCATGAGTGCTTGTAGCTCAGACACTCTTCTAGCTGAAGTGATGGCCAGAAGCAAGGCTGTTTTTCAAGAAAGGAATTTTAACTCTGCTGACGCTGCAGGCTCAAATGGGGGAAGCTTCCCAAGCAGGGGTGGGTGCACTCCTTGGTGGCCTTAAGTTGTTTGCCCCTCTCAGGAGCTGTTTGATAACAGAGTGAGAGAAGAGAGGTGGCTCAGTGTTGTAATGAGCTGAAATGGCAGAGGCATGGATCTTAATGGAGGAGAAGGATAGGCCTCTGTGGAGTAGATCTGCTAAGTAATCCAGGATTGGAGGCAGGGAGGGCAGGTTTGTGTCCTCTCCTTTAGACTGAATCCAGGAGCAGTACCTTTTCCACTTACCAGCATAGGATTTCCTTGCACTGGGTCTTCTGGCTTCACAAATGGTGTCCAGCACCTGCTTCCTTAGGCTGGTTACTGGGGGAGAATTCCTGGAATAAGCCAGGCTGCAAGATTTAGGGTTTGCAGTTGCGGATGCAAGATCTGTCCCCCCTGCTGAGAGAGCAGAGTTGGGTTCTGGTGTAGATGCCAAGGCGGCACCGGTGACAGGCTGCGCAGGAGCAGATACCAGTGCTGGCACGGTCAGTCCACGGCAATCAGAATTGTCCTTGGTCTGTCCTGTCTTATCTTGAGCAATACTCTTCAGTGAAGGGGCAGAGGGGAAAGGCATAGATTAAGAGATTTACCCACTGGAAGGATAGGACATCCACTTTCCAGGCCCTGCTGTCAGGAGTCTTGGTGCAGAATTTGCTGAGCTGGTGATTGCAGGGGGAGGCAAATAGATCCGCTCTGGGGTCCCCCGTTTCTGAATCAGAAGGTTGAAGGTGCTGGGCCCTAATTGTCACTCATGTGGGTCTAGGAGATTTCTGCTTAAGTCGTCTGCCATTGAGTTTTGTTTGCCTGGCAGGAATTGAGCTTGCAGATGGACCTGCAAGTCCAAGGCCATGTTCCACAGGGCCATGGCTAGTCTGCAGAGTGGGTAAGAGTGTCTTCCCTCCTGCTTACTGATGTACCACATAACTGTGGTGTTGTCTGTTTTTATTAGCAGGTGTCCTGGTGACAGTAGGGATCTGAAAGCTGTCAGAACGTGCTGCATAGATAGCATCTTTTACTGGTTGATAAGCAGATGAATTTGACTTGGGCTCCAGCGGCCCTGAATGCACTTGCCGTCCATGTGTGCCCCCCAGGCCTAGTCTGATGCGTCTGTGGTTAGGGTCTGGGCAGCGAGGGTTTGAGTAAAGGGCAGTCCTTTGTTGTTGTTGCATGCTGCTGCCCACCAAAAATCTCTGTCCTTAGACAGGGTATGACAGGAATGACGGTTTTTAGAATGTTGGCAACAAGGACTCAGGCAAACGCTACTCGTTACACTTTATTTTAAACGTTACAAAATTGTCCAATGCTTTTCGTCTAACTCGATGGTTAGACTTCCTCAGAAAACTGGCAAACATCAATCAGATGATAAACACTTGTTTAAATAGCAAGCCCTTACTTAAAAGCCCACCAAAATTCAAACCAGTAGTAGGTTTCCTTAAAGTGAAATAACTATTTTATTATCTAAATCGACACTATATATAAAATGAATTAAAAAATTAATGCTAAATTTAAAGGTTTTTTAATTGATTCCTAAAATCTATTCTTATTATGATTTTATTAAAAAAACACTTTAGTTTACAGGTTAAAAAGAAGATAAATGTTAAAAACATAACAGAACCATCATATATTAACACATGATATATAAATATATGAATAAATAAATAAATTAAATAAATAAATAAAATATTTTAATTATTTTATTTATTTATTTATTTATTTATTCATATATTTATATATCATGTGTTAATATATGATGGTTCTGTTATGTTTTTAACATTTATCTTCTTTTTAACCTGTAAACTAAAGTGTTTTTTAATAAAATCATAATAAGAATCAAAAAACCTTTAAATTTAGCATTATTTTTTTAATTCATTTATATATAGTGTCTTTGCTTTGCAGCAGCTTCCACTGACAAGGTGAAAAGTCATTAGTTCCAGTATGCATCAAGGTCTTGAACCCAGCTGTTTTCAGTGTAAGCAAGTGAGGAATGTATATTTCAAACATCTACAGACAGGATGGGTAGCAAAAGCCAAGTAAGGGCTGGCAGTGGAAGCAGCTCTTAGTGCTGAGTTGTCATGAAACAACAACTTTTTTATGACTATTCCAAATTATCTTTACCCTACTGTGGTACAGGGAAAAGAAACCACTGCTAAGGTGGATACTACATCAGACATAACTATTGTTAAATTGCAATTATTATAAAGCACTATTTCTTGCCTGGGCAGTCTGCTCCAGTTAGGGCCATAGCAGGGAGGTAACACTGGCCAGAATTTGTATGCATCAGGAAGGGGGCAGGGAAAATGTGGTAGTGTATGATGACAACCCTAAATAATTTTCATTGGGAAGAATATATATGTCTCTTCATATTAAAGATCATCTGCAAATGTTTTTGCTAAAACTTTGGTTTTCCATAGAAAAGTATTTTCATATACCTTTATGCAAGTTTTTTTATTAACTACTATTTTACAAATATATTTAAAAAATCCTGCTGATTGCAACAAAGTTGCAAAGCACCCAGGAAATCCTGCATTAACTATTATATGGAACATATTTAAATCACTCACTCCTTAGATTGATTTACAGTTGTTTGCACATCGCTAATTTAATTTGGTAAATGCAATATTTTGCAAAAAAAAACACTAATTGGTAGCTTTTTTGCTCAAACTGTTAATTTAACAAGTTTGCAATTATCTAATTGATTTACAAATGTTAGCATATTATCAATTAACCTAATTAGCATTTTCCTTTCAATAATAAAAGTAAGCCCTGCTGTCAAGTGATAAGTAATGCAGGACATCAAGGGATGTTTTTATAATAGTTTTCTTACTGGTAGCAGTTATGTAGAAAGTGGAAGTTTCACAAAATAATTTTGCCCTTAATATTTAAGGCTTGAAGTTCAGAATTTGCTACTTCTTGTTTTACCTCCACAAGTACTTTGGGTACGAGATGAGATTCATAAAGAATGTACTGGTTCAAATAAAAGCATAGGGAGAGTGAGACAAAAGGGAGACTGCTCTGATGCAAGCTGTTAGAGGGCGCTACCAGTGCTTTAGAAGAGGTGCCAATCAATCATAGTTGCTTAAATGACAATCAGGCAGTCAGAATTTGTTAAAAAATATAACAGCAAGCTATTATATATCTACATAATAGTTCATTACTACAGTATTGCGAGGAGGATCTATTATGTTATCTACCATAATTGTCATTTGCTGAAGACCTTTTTCCCTGGGGGATGCCCTCATCCTTACCATACATCTGGATTCAAAAGACTTAAGACACTCAATGCCACTATGAGATGATGATGTAGTATTGTGCAAACAGTAGCTGAGAGCTGGTTTTCATATGTGTTGCAATCAAGTCTATCACTGAACAACACCTGCTTCTTAACTATATAAAGGAAAAACTTCATGTTCAGATTCCAGTCGTTTTCTGATTTATGTTTCTACTTCTACATTCTGCTGGACTGGGATGCACCCTGCCTATAAGATTAGCGTGGTCCTGACTGCCTACTCCCAAGTTTTCATTCACAAATGGCAGCAGTGTGTGCCCTCTTGCTTGTTCAGGCACTTCATCACTGTAGTATTGCCTCATCACTGTCTACAGAGTTCCAGGACAAAGGACTGATTGAATCTGCTTCAGACCTGAAAGGATTTCAGGTCCAGAAGGAAAAAGCCAGAATTTCTTCTATATTTTTGTTTCTTCCTCTGAGGGGTAGCCTAAGTTCCATGTACTACAGTTTAGAAAATTAGGTGCTGAGGGTATAAACTGAGGCATCGGTAGTCAACCTCTGGATTGTGATAAGAGTTAGAAAATGGATGCCTGGATTCAAGAATATTTGTTAGCTCAATTGTTTTGTTAGAAAGGGCTGAAAAGGAAGACTGAACTCTACTGACCAATCTTTCTAATTCCATAAATTCATCACATACCAACAGATTTTAAGTATGTGCAATTAGACTTACTAGAAAACATCAGAACAGAGGACATGGACCACCATATCTTAACGGACATTTTGATCATTAAATTACTTTATTTTATTATTTGTATAAAAAAAAACATCCATCACCTGCATCCTGCCATGTGGGACAGGGATAATACAAGTCATCATCTTGTTTAGCATAGTCCCTAAAATTCTCTTTCAGAACGCCCAAACTTTGATGTCTGTAGGCTTGCACTGTGTCTACTTGGAGCACACCCAATCTGCTGTAGTGCAGAGTGCAATACTACCATGGAGTCTGCTTGAAACAGGCAAACATGAACATAAGGGTAAATATGAATTCCCTTTAATCTCAAACATGCAAACATGCAAAATATGGTTGGTGTTATATCCTGGGAAATAAGGAGACCACACGGTTTCTGGAGTTGTAAGGCCTTTCTTTATTAAGAGCCTCCAGGTGCGCACCCATGCTACATGCTCACAACTTCTGCAAGTCATACATACACCGGAACCAACAAGTTACCAGAGAATACAGAACCAACATTACATGTTGAATTCCCCACAGCGCCCCTACAGTACCATAACAACATTACCAGCCCGAATACTACATTCCTCCCCTCTTAAGCTATGACACAATCCCCTACATAAGAAAAACTAGGGAGCAAGTCCAAAGCAATCCATTTAGTCACTTACTTTCTAAATAACTGGCTAGTTATTAACTGGTTACCATACAATCGAGCTATGTTGTTCTTGTAATCTATACATGCACTTTTTAACATTGATAGTCCTTCAAGTAACTAGGTTTAACCAGCACGCTTAGAACGGCGCAATGGTACCACCCTAGGTGACTCGGTGTCACAGTTACCACCTCAGGTACCGGTGTGTCCATCCCTGGAATGGTTGGATCCTCGAACCTCTCCTTCCGAGTCGGCGGTCTCCCTTGGGCCCCACGATTGGCGATCCTCCTGCCGCTGAGCCCTTGTTCCAATTAACGGTATTTCCGGGCTGGCAGTTCCGTGGAGTCCTTCTTCTGTTCGCTCCGCAGAATCTGGTCTACATGTCTCCTCACCAAGAAATCTCCATTCAACCTCACCTGGTACGATAATGGACCTGTACTCTTGACAATGAACCCTGGAATCCATTTAGGTCCATAACTGAAATTTCGCGTCATCACTGCATCTCCCTCCAGAAAACTTCTCTCTCTCCATCGTCGATCATGACATTCTTTTTGCCTCCACTGGGTCCTCTCTACCTTAGCTCGGATGTTGGGATGCACCAGATCCAATGTGGATCTTAATCTCCGTCCTTGCAACATCTCGGCAGGTGACAAACCCGTGGTAGACTGGGGTGTAATACGGTAGTTGAATAACACCCTTGACACTTTTGCTGCCATACTTCCTTCTCCGGACTTTTTCATCATTGCTTTAAAAGTCTGGACAGCCCTTTCAGCACAACCATTTAAAGCTGCATGGTAGGGTGCTGATGTGATGTGTACGATGCCATTTTTTTTTAGAAACCCCTTGAACTCTTCACTCGTGAAACATGAAGCATTATCTGATACAATAGTCTCTGGTAGTCCTTGGCTACTGAAACTCTTCCTCAAGCATTCAATGGTAATAAGGGAAGTGGGTGTTTTGACTGGATAGGCATCCATCCATTTAGAATGAGCATCCATGATTATCAAAAACATTGCCCCCATAAAAGGCCCGGCATAATCTATATGAAGTCTCTGCCAAGGTCCACTCGGCCACTCCCATGGGTGTAGTGGCACCGCCACAGGCAAGTTGCGATGTTGTTGACATGTTTTACACTCATTCACAGCGACTTCAATATCGTGGTCCAACTTGGGCCACCAGAAATAACTTTGGGCTAAGGCCTTCATTCGGGTGATGCCCACATGACCTTGGTGCAACTGCTGTAAAAGTGCCCATCTTCCTGGGGACGGAATTATCACTCGTGCCCCCCACAATACGCATCCAGCTTGCACACTCAGCTCTGTTTTCCTCACCTCATAAGGCCGAAAAACTAGATCAGTTTGTTGGACTGGCCAGCCTTGCTGGACCCACTTAAACACTCTAGCTAGCACCGGGTCTTTGCGTGTCCACTCACTCAGTTCCCTGGCAGACACCAACGTGATGTCCTCCATCATCAAAACTCGGTCCTCCGCTTCCTCTTCCTGGAGATGCCCCGGTAGCGGCAGACGGCTCAGCGCGTCCGCATTACTATGGTGTTTCCCGGGCTTATAAACAATCTCGTATTCATAAGCTCTCAATGTTACAGCCCATCTCTGAATGCGGGGAGAAACCATCTGCGGCACTGCTTTCATCTCGTTGAACAGTGACAACAAAGGCTTATGATCGGTGCAAATAGTAAACTTCCTGCCATAGAGGTATTTGTGAAACCGCTTAATTCCAAACATTACAGCCAAACCCTCTTTATCTAGCTGGGAATAGTTTGACTCCGCTGGTGTTAAAGTTCGTGACATGAACCCAATGGGTCTTTCTTGTCCATCTGGCATCCGGTGTGCCAACACAGCCCCTAACCCATAAGGTGAGGCATCACATGACAAAACTAAGTCCTTGTGACTATCGTAGTGCACCAAAACCTCTGAAGACTGCATTAGTTCCTTTGACTGTTCAAACGCTCTGTCCTGTTCCTCTTGCCACGACCACTGAGCCTCCTTCCTTAATAGCTTATGTAAAGGAGCTAACAGTGTTGACAGATTTGGCAGGAACCTGTTATAATAGTTGAGTAAGCCTAAATAGGCTTTCAGCTCTGTAACATTTGTGGGTGCTGGTGCCTGTTGAATGGCTTTCACCTTGTTTGGCAGGGGGTGTAGGCCCGATGCATCCACCTTGTAACCCAGGAACTCTGCTTCCTTTGCCATGAAAGCACATTTACTCCGCTTCACCCTCAGACCTGCCTCTCGCAGTCGTCTCAGCACCTCGTTCAGCGTCTCCAGATGCTCTCTTCTGTTCCTACCCGTCAACAGGATGTCGTCTAAATACACAGCCACCTTCGGAATTCCTGCCACCAGTCCCTCCATTATTCTCTGGAAAATAGCTGGACTAGAGGAAACACCAAAGGGTAAACGATTGACTTGGAACAAACCTTTGTGTGTGTTAAGGGTGACATATGACTTTGACCCTTCTTCCAGCACTACTTGTTGATATGCCTGACTGAGGTCCAGTTTACTAAACCTTTCACCTCCCGACAGCTTTTCAAACACATCCTCCACCTTTGGCAAGGGATACTGCTCCAGCTTCGAGACTTGGTTCACTGTTAACTTGTAGTCACCACATATGCGTACAGTAACATCTGGCTTTAATACGGGAACAATTGGTGCGGCCCATTCCGAAAACTTTACTGGTTCGATTATACCTTGCTTAGTGAGTCGCTCCAACTCAAACTCAACTTTCTTCTTCATTGCGTATGGTACGGGTCAGGGTTTGTAAAATCTTGGCGTTACGTTTTCTTTAACGTGTATTTTTGCGGGTGGACCCCTCCAGGTCCCCAGTTCCTCTTTGAAAACTTCTTCGTTGTTCTCCAGCACCTCTTGCAAGGTCAGCCCATGCTGTTCTACTTTATGGAGCTGTAGACAGCCCATGTCCAGCTCCTTTAACCACGCCCGGCCTAACAGGTTTGGTCCCTTACCTGCTACCACCATGACTGGCAACTGTTTGACTTTGTCTTTATATTTCACAGTCATTTTCACCATCCCCTCTGTGGGAACTATTTCACCGGTATATGTTCTCAAAGTCACTGAACAGTCCTGCAGCTCCGGAGCTTCTCTGGGCCATAACTTCCCATACTCAGCCTTTGACAGAACTGTCACACTACACCTCGTATCCAATTCAAACTGCACCATTTTACCATTTAAGTCCAACTGGGTTTCAATAGGATCAACTCTTTCCCACCTGGCCTCTTTCATGTTAAACATAGTAAACACTTCCTCTTCTGCCCTGGTTTGTTGATCTGTACCTTCACGCATGTGGTGTGCATCCTGCCCTTTTATTTTTCGGTTTCCCTTCCTGTCCATTATACTGCTCTTTTCCTCCCCCTTTCTCGGCTGGTCCCGAGAGGGCGTTGAGCGGCACATTTTCTTCACATGGCCCTTTTTTCCGCAAGCATGACATTTTTCGCTTAAAAAACGACAGTTCCGTGACAGATGTTCACCTCCACACCTGTAACAAGCATACTGACCAGACTTCCCTTGTGATTTATGCTCCATGACCACTTTATGCACTGGCAGAGGGGTAGCACTCCTGCTCCCCACCCCTTCAATGGTTCTTGGTTGTAAATCACGAATGTCTTTATTCGCTGTCTCTATAGCCTGTGCCAACTTCAAGGCCTTTTCAAACGACAACTCAGGCTCCGCTAACAATCTGCGTTGTATGCGGTCATCTGCAATGCCACATACGAGCCTATCTCATAGCATTTCAGTCAGTCTGTCCCCATAATTACAATGTTGTGCCAGTTCCCTCAGCACTGCGACATACTCCGTTACCGTTTCATTGGCCATTCTAGTCCTTGAATTTAACTTGAACCTCTGGACTATTGCACTCGGCTTCGGGTTATAATGTGACTGAAGCAAGCTCGTCAACTCCGTGAACGATTTGTCCCCCGGTTTATCAGGACTCAATAAGTTCCTCATCAGACTGTACGTCTTGCTGCCCACCGAGCTCAGCAATATGGCTCGCTTCCGGCCCGCTTCCATTATCTGGTTTGCCTCAAAAAATGTTCCAACACTTCACAATACTCCTCCCAGGTCTGTGTCTGACAGTCGTATGCAACCAGTGACCCCAACATGGAACCAGACATCACTCCGGCAGGCCCAGTCTCTTCGTCGTCCAACATTAACTGCACCCCACCGTTTTCACTCGCAGCGGACTCGGAGGCATCCCATCCTCTCGTCGCCAATATGTTATATCCTGGGAAATAAGGAGACCACACGGTTTCTGGAGTTGTAAGGCCTTTCTTTATTAAGAGCCTCCAGGTGCGCACCCATGCTACATGCTCACAACTTCTGCAAGTCATACATACACCGGAACCAACAAGTTACCAGAGAATACAGAACCAACATTACATGTTGAATTCCCCACAGCGCCCCTACAGTACCATAACAACATTACCAGCCCGAATACTACAGTTGGGCAGTAAATGAAAACTGGAGTTCTCTCCCCTGAACTTCAGTAATCTTCTGTGGGGCTTCAAGAGCGGAATGCAAAGGTAGGTTAACTGCAAGTCCAGTGTCACTAGAAAGGCTTGCTGTTGTAGGATAGGTAAAAAGATCTTCAGGTTAACATGTTGCACATTTATTTATTTATTTTTTAAACATGGAAGGGTTTTAACTGTTTCTATTTTAACTAGGAAAGCATGAATAAAACCATCTCTTATTTTCTACTTCTGGAACTGAGTTCTACTGCTGTCTTAATATCCAGAAGACTGTGCAGCACAGGGACTGCCAAGAGGGAGTATTTCAATAGAGATCAGATGTGGTCTGGGTCTAGATCACTGCAAAGTGCTGTGGACTGCCCTGTTGACAGTCCCCCCGTGAGTGACCTCATGTCATCTACTTCTGCTGTGTTGTGAAAAGTGAAGATCTGTCTCTTACTTGCATGCTACAGGGAAGGGAAGAGGACCAGTGATGACGGACCTGTTTCTCAATGCTAGGGACATGATCTGTCTTGCTACACAACGGGGCACATCAGTGCTGCTGCTGTTGCTGTCTTTTCCCCATATCTACTGTTTCCTTTGAAACCTTTCTATTTCAAAACTGCTTCTATTTGATCTGTTTCTGCGAAAACAGCAACAATTCTGTAATGTAATTTCAGATGTAGTTCTGAAAAAAAGATATGAAACATCAGTTTAAGATCTGCTTTGTTTTACCTTTTGCATTAATTGCTGCAGAACACTTTCACGAAGAAGCTTCAAAGAGGAAGGCTTTATCAGGAGGTGCTTTTATCAGCCTGCTTTTAACATCTTCAAGGAAATAATATGTTTTAAGCAACAAATATCTTCTAATGATAAAAAACAGAAGGCAATTTACTGCACTGTATCTGTATTAAAACACACCCAGTGTTTTAAAATCATGATATTTCAAGTTTATCAATTTGTTTCAAGATATCAGATTGGTAATGTATCATATGAATTTGGTATATACTTTCCTTCCAAATCTAATCTTCTTTTGTCAGGGGCTAAGGTTTTTAATGCAAGGGTGACACCAGATCCTTTTTGGGGTGCAAGTACTACAGTAAACAGGGTCAGCCACTAGATTTCTATCAAGGTAAACATGCTCCCCGTGTACCCTAAAAGTTTATTTTTTGGCAAATGGTAACATGGCATTTCAGTCTTGGCCTACTTCATTAGAAAATATAATAGAAAAAAACAACAAATAGCACAAGTGTAGGCAAGCTTTTTCAGAGGAAGATATAAAGTTCTCCATCTTTAAATTTATACTACAACCACCACAGGAAAAACCTTCTGGGAGGACCTGAAGATAAAGAACTTTTATCATCATCATCTGTGTTGAAACCTGCACAGGAAGATGTCTAATCCAAACAAGTCAAGTGATGGTCTTCTAACTCACCATCAGAATCCTTAGAGGTATGGGTTGCTTTGCTTTTGTAGTTGTGTTCAAGGCAGATGCTTTAGGATGATCCCTGATTTAGCAAAACCTTCTGGGGAAAGTCAAATTATCCATGTGCCATAATTTTACAAAATCAATAAGTATAACAGCCTTTGACATCCCAAGGGCTAACACATGTCCTTTGGACACTCAAATCTTTGGCATCCAAGAAGTCAGATAACCACACCCAAAAAAGTTAAAGTTTGTTCTTGATCAGGCATCTATCTAACTGACATTTAGCCCCTAAAGCCCCACTATTACTACAGGAAAGGTAGTAGCAAAAGGAGCAGAGGAAATTACAGTGATTTCCAGAATCACAACAATCATAGATACTAAACTTAACTTGGCTGTTTGGGGACTGGCACTCTGGAAGAGAAATTTTCTTTCAACCAATTTAAAAAATCTCCTCAACATGAAACTTCTGTTTTTAGACGCTTAATACAATAGGTCGCTCCAAAACTGTCTCATCGTCTTTAGACTTCCTTGAAAAAATATAGACTGTTGGGTGAGCTGAGGGAACCTGAGTTGACTTCACACCCCAAAGTGGGTGGATGACCCCAGACTTCACCATCTGGAGAGGGAGTGGTACATCTCAGAGGAAAGTGTTCAGGAGTAATCATATCCTGCCGATTTGAATATTCAAGTGGCTCCATAGCTTTAAACCTCTTAGTATAATTTTTTTTCAGGGGATTCCACAGATGATGTACATCATAAAAATCATTGCTTCACTACTGAAGTATATATATATATATATATATATATATATATATATATATATATATATATATACACACACACACACACATATACACACAACACATGCATTGGAGTCTGCCAGAGGTGGATATTGCTTTTTGTGCAGATCTTTTCAGAAGGTCAGCATCCCTTACTGCACCCTGAGCTGTGGCATAACCTGTTTATAAAATAAATGACATGCATGCTCTCTTCAGTTCTGTTCTGTTCTGCTTCTCTTATGTGAATCTACCTGTTAAATGCTGACCAGTAGTTACTTCTAAATAGAAATCTTCCTCCTAGAGCTTTACCAATAATACACAGTGTCTCCTACACTAAGACTGTGCCTATTCCCTAAAAATGTAAATTACTGTGATCTCCTCTCCCAGAAACGGCAGCAGATTAGTGTTGCTTAAAACCTGATACAAAGTATGTTTAACCATTTTGTAACTTCTAACCTAACTGCCTGATTTTCAAGGCAGTGCACCTAAGAAAACCCGTTGAGCACCATACCCTGAACGATGAATATATCTGTTCTCAGACTCTCCCATCTAGTGCTATTTATTAAGCATTAAATTAAAATGGCTGTTCAAATCCTGTATTTCACCAATCTATCTCCCACAATGGAAAATAGTTCTCCAAACAAAAATATAAAGTTAAGAAAGGGGTTATTCTACCATAATTCTGTTAATACTATTACAAGTATGTTACACTGTAATTTGGTTTATTTACTTATTGATTGCTTTTCTCCTATTGCACTTCCCTTGTCTTGGGTGTAGCCCCGCTCCGTTCGCCCTCACTGCACTTGGGCTCACTTTGCTCCCCACCCACCCCCATATCATTTCCTTTATACCTAACCACCTGTTTCCTCCTACAAAAGACTCCTCCCCTTCCTGTTACTCTACATTTAACACAACACCTATCTTCCACAGTGACAGATACTACCCCACTCTTTCAATAACTAAATAACATGTGTTGCACACAGCAACCCAACTACTAAAAACATTACTCTATCCATTAGCAAGCTTCATCCTACTCCTACTTTCCAACCTAACCTCTTACCACACTCAATTTCATAACCATACCCCATCCCCTTGGCAGACAGAATCCACACGCAATCCCATCAAACTAAACAACTTCCCTATAGCGCCATGCAACCTTACCAACTCCCAACCATTTTCTTACTCACACAAAAAACTAACAATCAAAATAAACTCTCACACTTCTCAGAGACAAAGTAAGATAATGCACAAATTAAGAAAACTCTACCTACACCTACGCCATGCACTGACTAGTTGTGGAGACAAACACCCCAATCCAGGACCCATTACATCAACCAACCCTAATTTAAACCAGCTAAATGCCCTATACCACAGACCTACCTCATCTCTTTTCTTCTTAAACATCAATGCAAGAAGTATACTTAACAAAATTCAGGACCTTCATGCTGTACTTGCCCTATATAAACCAGATATCACTATATTAACTGAAACATGGCTTAAACCAGAACACCACAATAATGAAATTACTGCCCCTAGCTACAATATTATTTGAAGAGACAGATTAGAGAAAAAGGGAGGGAGTGTAGCAACGTTATTCCAAAATCATCTCACCATAGAACAACTGGACTACAATAACCAAGAAGTCAAAGATGTAGAATTAATTAATTAGTCTGATGAAATCACTGTATCACAGTGACGAAAAGCTCTTCACAATAAATTTATTTTGCTGTGGACAAGTCCGGGTGTTTGGTGCACTTGTGTTTGGATCTATTGTTGTCTCATTTACCTAGTTAGTTGAGAATTAATCCTTGTCAAATTAAAAATAAGTTCCAACAACCACATAATTACTGCAGGTGGTTATATCCCACCAGACAATAACATAACCTGCTTAGCTGGATGTCTAACTCTCTTCCACAAGAAACCGTACTATTAGGAGACTTTAATATTGACTGACTTAACTGCTCCAGCTACAATCCCTCTGCCTTTATAAACCTCCACAGGTTTACCCAAACCATAACTACCCCCACAAGAACTGACAAAACATTCAAACGCCAGTCAATCTTAAACTGGATCCTGGTATCTGAACCCACTTGTGCACAGCTATTTGGCTGTCTTCCAGACAGCCTAAGTTACCATCATCCAACCTACCAACTTAGGTACAGGTCACAAACCATCAGCCAACCCATCCTCAGGGTAGTTCGCAACAAAAAGAACTTTATAGCTACTGACTTCATCAATTCACTAAAAAGATGCAACTGGACCCCCCTAAAACAATTATCTCTAGACGAAGCTGTAGAGCACTTTAACACAACCTTCCTAAAAATCTTAAACCTTCATGCACCCTCCCGAGCCATTAGAATAAAAACTAACTATGCCCCATGGCTTAGAAAAGATACTAAAACTATAATGAAGAATAGGGACAGGGCCGGGATTCTATATCAGAAAAACAAAACCGCTAGTTTTAGACAAAACTATCTAGAACTATATAACAAAGCCAAAAAAACAAATCAAATTAGACAAAACTAATTACTATAAAAACACGCAAGAAAAATATGCTCACAACCCCCAAAAATTCTGGGCCACTCTAAATGGCATACTCCACCCAGGAAAATCCACTATTCTATCCCCAGTGCTACCAAATAATCTTGAAAACATTCCCACACAATTCAACAAATTCTTTACCAAAACTATCCAAACCCTTGCCAATGCCCAAAACAATACTTGTAGCTCTACACCAATAAATACTCCAACCCACCCCGATATTTAAAACAATACCCTCAAATTCAGCCATATCGCAGCATGAATTTAGACGTTCCCACAGCACCACCACAATGCTACTATCATTCACCAACACAATTAACCACCACAGAAACAAGGGTCTGTTCATATCTTCCATATTCTTAGACTTGTTGAAAGCCTTTGGTATGGTAAATCACAGTATGCTTCTTGAAACTCTATCTACCATAAATATAAGTACCCCCTCTATATCATTGTTAAACAGCTACTTATCAGATAGTCAGCAAGGAGTTCTCTGGCATGACCAGCTGTCCCCCTGTTACCAGTAACCATAGGAGTCCTTCAAGGCTCTATTCTTGGCAACTTGCTGTTCTCTCTATTTACTAACCAGATCTCCTTACCCTCACCCTCTACATCAATAGTAGTACAATACACAGATGACACCACCCTTATTTGTGCCACCCCCACCCTAGACGAACTTCAATCCCTAACCCAAAATAACTTCACCCTAGCTGAAACTTGGTTCACCAACATCCAACTTCTTCTCAATCCCCCCAAAAAAACAAACTTATTCTTTTTGGCCCAGGCAGACCACTTCCCCTAAATAATAATTTTCACATCAACTCCAAAGATAACAGTCAAATCAGCCCAACCACACACACCAAACTGCTAGGTGTAGTAATAGACAATAACCTGAGATTCGACATCCACATTGCACAAACCATCAAAAAAGTAAACAAAAACCTCGGACTCCTTTACAGGAACAAACACTTTATCACTAAATCTACCAAAGCAACCATTCCAAGGACTCATCTTCTATCCATCCTCCTATATGCCTCTCCCATCTTAACTAATCTCCACCAAACCGATCTAAATAAAATGGAATCTTGCTGTAACAAGATCAACAAGTTTGCTACCGAAGCCTAATACAGGTCCCACCACTGTCTATCCCTTAAGCAGTTCAACTGGCTGGAATTGCCTCACATGCTACTACTCAATCAACTATCTATTGCACATAAACTATACTGCTTTCCTGTTATAACCCCAGCACTTCAACAACTTATACAGCCCCACATACCTTCTAGAGCCTTACGCTCTAGTAATCAGCACCTCATAACTGTCATGCAGCACAAAAATGATGCTGGCAGATCCCTCTTTGCCAGCACCATTGCCAAAAACTGGAACTCACTACCAAGCCATATAACTTCTACCACCTCCACTTCTCATTTCAAAAAAACCTGAAAACCTACTATCTAAATAACTGGCTATGCTCATGTCAATCCCCAGGATAATCCACACCAAGAAACTGTTTCAGAACTTCAGCTATGTATAGACAGTTTTCTCAAGAAAGCTTGCCAATCCGCTGATATTTACCTTACTGAAAAAAATTTTTTACTGTGTAAGTTGTTAATCTCTGCCACATTGTTTTTCAATGATGTATGTAAAAGCTATTAATGCTCTCTCATTTATTGTAATGTACTGCATTATATTCTGCTGTTTTGTATTATATTACATTACATTGTACTGTTTTGTATCTTTCTTGGAGCTTTTCTCCCCAGGCATCCGCTGAAAATGGACCTGTGTCCAGTCGGACTTTCCCAGTAAACACATGTAAAATAAATAAACAACTAAAAATAGTCCCAAACAAGCCAAAGCTAAATGGAGAAATTGAGCTGGGGAAGAAAAACAGAACTAAGAAAATCAAGGAAGTTGCTTTCTTTTCAAGCCAAGCTACCCTCTTTAACAGTCATGGCTCAAGACTGAAACAGCATGCATTGGCAGACAGAAAACTGCTGAAAAGAGCTGCCCGAAGACCACTGTCCACCTCTGGCAGATTCCAATACACAGCAATGTTTTTTGTGATGTGCATCATATATTGCATAATGAAAGACTGCTCATGTAATATGCTTAATGTATTAATGCCTCTTCTTCAAAACTGGTTTCACTGATTAGGTAGCTATAAAATCCACAAATAAGTACCTTTGGAAGAGATTTTCATACACTAAGGCCAACTCTAAAAGGGCCCTGCTCTGCAGTTGCAAAACGTGTCAATTCTGAAAGCAAAAAAAAAAAAACAAAAAAAAAACTCTTTAAAAACTATTGCATGGCCAGAATAAGACAGAAAAGAGGAGTATAGATGTGTAATTATACAAACCCTATGGCATTTTTTGTAGCATTAAGGCCATAATGGAACAGACAGTGAGCAAAAAATCAAAAAAACCTTTCATCAATGTCTGCTGCTAAAAAACCTAAGTCAGCATACCTTTAGAACAACTTAGACCATGTAGAATCTCCCTCAATGTATAACTCCTTACTGGGATCACCAGTGGTCTCCTTTCAAACTCCAGCTTGTAAGCACAACTTGGTCTTTATGCTTCTGTCCAAAGCCAAAAATAAAGTCAATGGTCTTGCATATATCTACATTTATACAGACACAGTGGTTCACATTATCACAAAGCATTTCACCTTTAATTATACTTTTATGGATCACACATACCATATTTTTGGTCTGCAATTTCTGTTCTTATCCAAAAGGGTAGTAACCCACTTTCACTACCAAGTCTCAGCTTCCAAACACATAAGTGTGAACCATTCATTTACAAACTATCAAAAATTTCCTCCCTCATTCACCACACTGCACAAAATGGGCATATTTTTTGCACAGTAACAAAACCTCATCTCACTCCCATGTTGGGGGGCCCTCATCTCTATACCTATTTACTTACATTTTCTAACTCCATAATCTAACAACCACATAGTAAGGAAGAACATCCTGCAACTATAAACCTAACACTTGCACAAAATGCAATCTCACAATATAATTGAACCAACAGCAAACATGGACAGGGAAAAGGTAATATTAGTGGCAAAGGACTGGGAAATTAGATCTCAAGGAAATACACATCGAGCACCTGTTGGGGAACCTAGTAACCTTTACCTAGTTAACAATTACATGACTACTGTACTCCCAAGTACCATAGCAAAAGTACAAAAAAAGTCTGTTCACTTCCAACTCTGTTCCCATCTCTCACGTTTCCTTATACCTGAAATGTAGCATGGATTTTGGAGTAACCACTGTATAGACACTGCTCTGTTTATAACAAATCAAACAGTAACCTCTCTTGACAAAGGTAACCTTGTTGGAACTGTGTATTTTGACCTTACAAAGGCCTCTGACACAGCTGATATTTACTTTTGTTGAACAGGCTGATGATGTCTAACCTGTCTACCTAACTATACACAGGTTATCAGGTGGGATTCTGTTCCTTTTTTAGCTGGGAATTTTTCACAGGATGTTTACTTGTGACATGGATGGCCATACACTCTCTGTAAAACTGATTATCTTACAGGTTCATAGGTGGTTACTAGGCTATCAGCCCGACAGACATTTTAATACTAGCCAGGCTTACCTAAATTTACCAAAATATTGCGGACATGTGTCAATATGCCAAGGAATTTTACTGTTATGATAAGCACTTATCAAGCATTCATAGGATGCCCCCTGTCCATTAGGGACATCGGTGCCAAACACAGGGTTATATTTGCGATTTTACATCCATTGGTCTAAGTTATGTCTGAATAGGGTTAGGGATGAACTTTGCTTCACATGGATGGGAAGCCTATTCCAGAGAAGAAGTCATGTTTGAGACACCTATCTGTCTCATCAACATGAATTGTGTATGCCACAAACGAGGTTTAGGTCCTTAGATTGGGCATCTCTATTGCTATTTGTTTTGTGGATGTGGAATAGATCCATCAGTGTGGGCTCAGAGGATGTCTTGTAGGTTAGGCATAGATCACCATGCAGCATTCTGTAGTAGACCAAGTACATGGATATGGTTTTGAGAAGGCCTGTATAAGACTTGTTATTTACTTCCTGTATTCTTTTTGTGAGGAACCTCTGTGGTCCCTTAAGCTGCTGTAACTGCCTGGTCAGATACATGCCGAAGGGTGCGCTATATTCAATGATTGATCTGATGACAAGAGAATAGTACACAGGAACAATGACCTCCTTGGACATGGATGCTATGCCATTACATATAAGTTGTACAATGTAGAATGTTTTTTCTCATCATAGTAGACACATGGTGGTCAAAAGTCAGGTTACTGTCAACATGCATTCCCAGATTCCTAACCACTGGGTCTACTTTTAAAGGGCGCATTATCAGTGTGGCAATTTCCAGGGTTGGTAGTCTTTCCAAAGGGTACTATTATACACTTTTTCTCACGGAGATTTAGTCGATGGCTCTGGCATCAGTTGCCTGTGTCAAGCTCTCTTGAAGGGTATCTGTGTCTTTAGGGGATTCAATGACCACATCTAGTTTGCAGCTCTCTGCAAACTTGGTCATCCAGTGGCCCTTGACTTCAGAGAAGTAGATGCCACAAAGGAGAGGCCCCAGTACCAAACCCCGTGGAACTCCATTAGTGACTGGTCTCTTTGTGAAGGTGCGTACCCTTATCCTAACTTCTTGTGTCCTATCAGACAGCCAACTAGCTATCCATCAGTTGACATATGGGTTTATGCCTAATTTTGTAAGTTCATCTACAGTGAATGAGTGAGGTACTGTGTCAAACACCTAAGTCAGATAGAGGTAGGCAGTGTGCACTTTTTTGACCTCATTCATAGAAGACGTCCACTGGGTTAAGTAGGCATGACCTGCCATTGACAAAACTGAACTAGATAGGGTCCAGTGTCTGTAGGTTTCATATGTCGGGTCCAGTGTCTGTAGGTTTCCAATGTCACTGTTTATCTGATCCATGAAAATTCTTTCCATGGCCTTGCATGTGAGACTTGTCAGGCTTATGGGTTCTGTAGTTCCCCAGGTCTGTGGAAGGCCCCCCTTGTGCAGCGAGATAACTGCTGCAGTCCTCCATTCATTGGCATGATGCCTATGTGGAGGCTATGATTAAAAGAGATTCTAGCATAAGTCTTTTACTAAATCCTTCTAAATCCAAAGCCATGCTATTTGGTCCTACATCTTACCATGAAGACAGATCTTTATTCCTTTTACTCATCTTCAAGGAGGGTATACCTAATTCCATTGTGAACAAGGTTAAATATTTTGATCTTGTTCTTTACCAGAAGTTATTTTACAGTGCTCATTCATCAGTACATCGGTGTGAAGAAAGTTCAGCAAGTGTTCTTTATAGGGCCATATAGCATTATATCATAGCAGACAAGCTTAACATCAAACAGTTCATCCTCTTATTTTATCCATTTTATTTTTGTTTGTCAGTATGGACAGTATGAAATCAGATCTTTTAAACTGTCTATCTACTGCCTAGATATTGCAAAGTTCATTGAGGATCAACCCGTTGGTCTCATCACTGTTATACAGTACATCATTTGAGTTGGTTCTCTCTTTCAAACAAAACAGCCCAAGCTCAAATGTGTCTTGCATTCTACTTACTGCAAAGAGACTGTACTTGTCAAAAGCCTTCTTCAGTAGCACTTGACAGGATGGCATAGTATCAACAATACCTTAAAATAATAGTTCCTAGGACTGTCTTGTGCACTGCAGGCAAAGTTTTTCAGCTGCAATGTTCCTTCAATATGGAATGTCTTGAAAATACAGGTTTGGGGTCTCTCCTGCTATAACAACTGTTTAAAAATGAGATCTACTCATTTTTGAAGCAATCTTCACTCAGAGCTGTCTGAGATGTAATGCAGAGAACGTTATGACATGAACTTTCCACCTTCACCCACTAACCCAGCCTTTTGTATATATACACTCTGGCTGTACAAATATCAGCACTATTGCATATGAACACTGTGGGCTTCAGTGCTATGCTAAAACATTAGCAGAATCATCCATCTTTATACTACATGTTTAACCCTTGAACTCTCACATTATTAATGGTTTCTAATGTACTGTTTATTTATGCAGCCTTTTCCCCTGATCTCTGCTTTAACAGGATAATACCCAGTCAAAATAACTCAGTACCTAACTGTAATAAATAAAGGAACATGAAGAAAAAATGTGTTAAGATGTTGAGCTTTTACTGACTGAAGCACAGACACATAGCAATGTCAGTCAGATCATCAGCCATCTTTGCTCATGAAATACATGGATAACAGAAACAAAGTATTCACTTTTCTGCTGTACAGCTGTAACGATGTTAAGTCCCATTAATTCAAATGTGTTTTACATGTTAGGCAGCTATATTCTATTTGCACCAAAATCTTAGAAAAATTATGAAAATAAGAATGAAGAATGTTTAACTACAGTATTGAACAGGAATTGCTCACAATTTACTGTCTCACTTATGCTTTGCTAAAAAAACTTGACAGTGTACCCTACTTTGTTAGATGTTTCTCTGTTGGAAAATGTACTGTTTTTAGAATTTTAAATGTGAAGCATATATACTGTATTGTGGATGCTGTCTTTTTGCTATATGTACAAGTTTAAAGATGTATATATGACATGAAAAATTGAAACAGTAATAGTTTCTCACTAAGTTTCATGTACCAGAGTGTATTGAAGTGCCCTATTGTTCTTCAACACTGAAAAGCAAAATACCCCCCACCAACAGAATCTGTTACAATCCCTACAACTAATTAATTCATATTCCTTTCTTATTAGCATAAGCTAAAATATTGACTCTTATGTGACCCTCAACATGGATTTTGCAACTCCTTTAGTGCAATGACACCTTTATATACTGCTACTGATTCCATTTTCTATAACATGACCGACTCAAGGCTCACTGGTGGCATCCTCATAGATGTGGCCAGAGGCTTTGAGACAGTCAATCTCTGCATCTTCAACAACTCACTAAACTCAACTTTGTGAACTCAGTAATACACTCATTTCACAATTACTTGTCCAATAAGTCATTTTGGGTTTTGGGTTTAATAACATTTTATCTGAACCAAGTTTTCTTAACACAGGGTTCCCAAAGAGTTCAGTCCTTTGCCTCCTCCCCTCCTCTTCTTCCTGTTTAATAATGATCTTACATTTGACCTCACCATGCTTAAAGTAGTTATGTATTTAAATGATTTCAAACTTTTAAAGGCCAAAAAACAAAACACAATCCAAAAAAACGGGCTCGGTTGCAACGAGATGAAGAAAGATAAAAAATTCCAAATAAGCAACTAAGAAGTGCTTAAAAAAAGAGAACTTTAATTTAACAAATAAAAATAAATCAGATACATCCAGTAAATCAAGCGCTTTCATCTCCAACCATTTGGAGACTTTATCAAGACAGAGCATGCCCCAACTGCTAGTAAATTTATAATACAAAGTTAATTAATGAACCAATCAACATCCAGGTTCATGAATAATTCATGAGCAATGACTATTCCTACAATTTACATCTAATAATGTCAAACAACCACACATAAAACATTCATCATCCTAAATATTACCCACTATAATACATACAATACATAACAAAAAAATACATTATTAAAAATCTAATAAAAACTCAACATTTCCTATATGTTGTACACCTCAAATAACCCCAGTATATTATAGTATAAATGAATAAGTACATGTATAAATACATAACAGATACAGTATAAAATTCACCAATGTATACATATAAGACATAAAAATAATGCATATGTTTCAACTATTAAGAATTACAAGAACATTTCTGTAAAAGCATCATCTGTCTAAAGCTTTTAATCTTAAAAAGCAAGTTTGAGGCATATCAGACAGCAAAAAGAAACCAATGCCCTTGCAAAACATTGTATAGAATGGGCCCGGGCATGACTTTAAATTCACTGTTATTGAAGTTATTGAACTAGACCCAAGAGGTGGACCTTGGACTTTATATTTGGAGAGAAGTGAGGCCTTATGGCAGTTGAGAACGAATGCAACTCAATGGCCAGGCTTAAATGAATCTCTGTTGCAATTACTTGATTTTTAAGATTAAAAGCTTTAGACAGATGATGCTTTTAAAGAAATGTTCTTATAATTCTTCAATAGCTGAAACATATGCATTATTTTTATGTATTATATGTATACATTGGTGAATTTTATACTGTATCTATTATGTATTTATACATGTATTTATTCATTTATACTATAATATACTGGGGTTATTTGAGGTGTACAACATATAGGAAATGCTGAGTTTTTATTAGATTTTTTAATAATGTATTTTTTAGTTATGTATTTATATGTATTATAGTGGGTAATATTTAGGATGATGAATGTTTTATGCATGGTTATTTGACATAGTTAGCTGTAAATTGTAGGAAAAGTCATTGCTCATGAATTATTCATGAACCCTGGATGTTGATTGGTTCAGTAATTAACTTTGTATTATAAATTTACTAGCAGTTGGGGCATGCTCTGTCCTGATAAAGTCTCCAAATGGGTGGAGACGAAAGCACTTGATTTATGGATGTATCTGATTTATTTTTCTTTGTTAAATTAAAGTTCTCTTTTTTTAAGCACTTCTTAGTTGCTTATTTGGAATTTTTTATCTTTCTTCATCTCGTTGCAACCAAGGCCGTTTTTTTTGGATTGTGTTTTATTTAAATGATTTGCTACTCCTAGAGTCCAAAATTCTGTCAACCTCCAAAAAAGCATACAACTGGCTAAACCAATAAATTGTGTGCAACTCCTGTTCAATATTGTAGTTAAAATTATTCATTCTTATTTTAATCATTTTTCTAAGAATTTAGTACAAATAGACTACAACTGCCTAATATGTTACACATATTCAAACTAATGGGAAATAAGCAACTGGGTATTCAATAACAAATTACTTATTAATTCAGTAAAACCTAGTGCTATGATCTTTGCCACAACAGCTAAACTACTTGGAAAACAATCAGTTCTTGTTAAAGACAACAACAGCAACACTATACTATACTAGCTAGGTTTAACCTTTGACCCCCTCATTAACATTTTCCAAACACACCAACAAGACAGTAAAGAAAACATTTGCCCACCTTACTATGTCTTAAAAATAACTCTTTTTCTCTCACTTTTAGTTTAAAATTCCTTAGGAAGAAATGGCCTCATACCAAAATGGAACATGGGATACCTTCACTCACACTCTACTCCAGTGAAAGTACACAAAAGATGCAGACAGCAAAATTAATCTGCAGATTTGCTCTGCTGGTTGATAATTACACCCATCACTGTGAATTACTGGAACATTTTAACTGCTTGCTAACAAATAGTAGAGCAACACTTCTCAGCACACAAGTGTTTAAGATAATTTTTAGTGGGGGGCATTAACCAAATTTGACTAAACTACACATGAGATCTCAAACTGCCATCTCTGGGAGGATTTGGAAGATTGCTTAACATTAATTAGACCACATTTTAAAATCTCTACAGGTGAAGGAGCATTTTCTAAAATAGTAATAGTGCCTGATATCTGGAAACAATCTTTTCAGAGATGTAAGGAGTTAAAATACTTTAGATCTATTTAAGAAAAAAATTAAAAGCACATCTCTCAATGGAAACAGCCTGCAACTACATCAAAGGCAATGGTTGAAAATTTGAAATACATCATAACAAAAATTGTCTTTCTTCTCACACAAACCAAAACGTAAAACTTTGACTCTTCTGTAACTAGAGAACATGACAATCTTCACTCAAGTTCCACATGATAAACCTAGCAATTTCTGCCATGGAAATGTAATTAATTATCTCCAGCAAATTGTAAATACTGTAAATAACATATCCACTGTAAAATAACCACTGTAAATATCTGAATACTTATTGAGAAATGTTGCTATATGCTGCATTGTACGGTTACTATTTCTTGACTGATGTATTGTTTGCTTATCACAATTATTTCTTGTTGAACTAACTATATCACTGCTGGTATATGTCCACTCCATGCCATCATTCTATCCCAATTCGTAGCCGAAAAGGATCTGTTAACCAATCTACACACCTGGTTAACAATATTAAATAAAATAATCTTAATTACACTAAGACTACACTAATTAAACAGCTCATATGGCATAGTGGTACATTGCTTTGACTATGAACCTATGAAGATGAGCTTCAGACTTGGACATTTTTTTTCTTATCTACATGTCAGAATGCAGTCTTAAGAAATGCATCTCTGATTCATTCACCTCAGCTATATCCTTTCGTTACTTCAAACATGCAAGAAAGAAATTAAAATCGCTATTAAAGATGTTCTTGCTCTTACAGCACTGGATAATATACTCAGACACTTTATAGAAATGAGCATCCTGCAGCATCCAAAAGAGTATCAGAATGATCAGCATGTAATCACAGCAGTCTACAATGTCAGCCAGAGCCCAGTGGTTTAAGAAAGCTACAGCCTCCTTCCTCCTCTCTTTCAAACTACATCACCCCCCCAAAAAAAGGAATCGACAACTTTCATATAGGAAGCTTATCTAATTGTCTTCCAGACACCCTCTCCTTCATCTTCAGTATCTGCAGTCATACCGTCAGTAAAGAAGGGCTTCACAAATATTTATGGTCTTTCAGAAGGATGCTGAAAGTCATAATGAAAGTAAGCCCTTTTTCTTTTTGAAACATGATGGTGAGGAAAAACTGATGAATACCATACAGTCGTAGTGGGAGCCAGCTCCATTGGCATAGAAAGAATAAAAGCCTTGAGCAGAGCCCAGGTGGCTCCAGTCCGACTAGAGTCTTGGGTAAGTGTTGGAGCTTGCAAAAAGAGGAGATGAATGATAAGGCTTAAGCCTGTTCTTTTCTCTTCAGGAGGAGGGTGCAGGCCAGTGGACACACACTCTACTTTATGTAGAATGTGTGCAAAAAATGGACATAATACGGTGAGAAAAAAGAAAACCTACTTGATAGCTATGTAGATGGCTGATCAGTGCCATATGTCCATCAAGGGGAAGCTACTTCTTAATTACAAAACAAAGTAGGCTCCTGTGAGAGAAACAGAGGTACTAAGCTTCATGGAATGTATGTGCGTGAAGCTTTTTTACAGGTTTGTTGTTGGCTGAATCCAGTGTCCTACCTATGTGACTCATAGCATTTCATGAAAGGAACTTCAGCTCCTGTAAAGCCCTGCAGACTAACAGACTAAACAGACTTCCACTCTTTATTTGTCTAACTAACACGGTGTAGGTAGAAAAGCTACTGCAAGCAGAACTACAGTTTTAGCCATATATACCTTCACAACTTATGCTTGCATTGCAGGAAATGTAAATATGAGAGCTACAGCAGGCCACAGGCTCAATGTGATACTCAAAGAATATGGCCAAGTATTCCGGGTGATACTATCAACCAGGACAAAGGCTTAGTATAAACAAAGCAGGTAACCACGCTAATAAAGTAAAAAAAAAAAAAGTAATATAGCAGAACAATACCTGAGTCATCCAGTACAAATGATTGCTAGCGATTGTGAGCTATATATTCACTTATCAACTCCTACTAGGTCACATCAATATAACAGAAAATAATCACGACAAATTCCAAGCAGCTATTTACTGTTTTTACAAGCACAGAGCTTAGAATTTAAATAAAGAAATAAAAAAAGCAATTATTTTAAATAAAGAAATATAAAACAATTATTTTAAACCAACCAGAAGATTATGCAACTCTGTGTAGTTAGGAAGGCTTAAAGTCAAAATTCAACGCAGAAGTTAGATGTCCAAGTGCTCTCAAGCAGGGCTTCCAACATCAACAGTCCAAAAATCCTGGCCTATGTCAGTGACATTCTGAAAACAAAGTTTTACATTTCCTAGTGTTGCTACTACCAGTTTCCATGAGTGACCCTTCATGAATATCACCAGAGTGCTTCCGTCACAAAAGTGTGACTGCTTAGAAATATTAAGAAAAATGGGCTACAGCACAGGCACAACTGTAGAAAACTTTTGCTGCAAACATCCTAGTATCAGCTTAGACAAAGAATAATATATATATATATATATATATATATATATATATATATATATATATATATACTTTTTTTTTTGTTCCTAAGTTACACCTTAAGTGTTCTGCCGTTCAGTTATCTTCTCTTTTAGCAAAAACATAAACAGTTCCACAGCCAGCAACAGTTCCTTATATTGCACATTCCCCACCCCCCAGTACATACTTTGGACCTCGGAAATGAAGATATTATGCCTATGAAGTAAAATAAACCTTACTGTGTTCACTGTAAAATGTAAGTTCTGTCAACTTCTTTATTTTTTTTTATCACATTAGCCTCAAATACTTCATGCAGTATTAAGGAGAATCACAACACTTACAACCGCCGCAGTGAGCATTCCAACTATGAAGGCTTTTGCAGTTGTGCATACAATCTGTATATCGAGCAATGCAGAAATTTCCATGGAGAACTGATAATGATGTCAGCGTTTATTATCTTCTGTACTACAGAGGCTGATCTGTCACTGCACAGCTGTGCCTTCTCAGCTTTCCAGTGTGGAGTTGTAATAAAGAGCAAGTTTAGAATAATAGAGACACAGCTTGTGTAAGCACAGCGTTCATTCTGGACAGTGGGTGGGTTCTCATTCAGTAACTTGATACCTCCTTGCTTGGCACACTACTCTTCTGAGTAAATGGAACTAGATTTCCTGGGGGTGGGGCATGCATTCATTTTACGTCTCTAAAGTGAAGAGAAAAAAAAAAAAAAAAGCACAACCTAAAACCAGTCAAGCTGTTGTGTATACATGCCCTGAAGAAACTGAAAGTACATAAATGGTTCACTACTTCTGCAAAATCCTTTACTGCAAGAGTGTTGGCAAAACTTCCTGCTGCGCTTCATATTTAGTTGTCATGAGACCTTACACATTCAGCACTTCTCCCTTCAGATAAACATAGCATATACATTGTACACACATACACACACACACACACACACACACACACACACACACGCACACATGCAACAAATACATACATTATGATATCTTTAAACAAATGATGACCTCTGTCAAATATTCAAGTTTCAAATTTCAGACTCTACTACAAGGTGACTCATTCACGTCTATGTGACGGAAAACCTTAAGGATTACTGGCTTCATATTTCAAAGGTCCCACCCACTAAAGACAGCTTTACTCAACAGAAGCAGAGTATCAGCTGTCTGTGCTGCTGTGGTATACTGTCATGTCTGTTGGGGGAGGGGGACAAGGAAAAGGGTTTTTCTTTTCAATGATGGTTGTAGTGCAGGCAGTTGGAATGTTAGTGGGAGGATCTCTAGTCCTCTGCTACGCACAGTCAACACCTAGGCAAAGATGGCAACAGAGCTATCAGCCAATCAGGTACTTGACAAGAAAGACGTCAAGACTCATTAATTCCACAGAGTGCCATCTGTGAGTGAAAAAGACGGCTTGATGCAGTGCCTTTAATTTTACTTTTCTATTTTTTGTGAAATGTGACATCTTTGCAAACGGGAATATGAATATTGGGTGTGAAAAGACTACAAGCATGTCAGTGTGCATTTTGTTTCTTGATGGAGAAGGAGGACAGGAAAGGACAAGAGAAGAAGGAGGTGTTTATGTATGCTATGTGATGACAGGAAGTAAATTCATAATTATCTGTTTTATCATCTGAACAATTTTACCGAAACTTTGAAGGCAAAATGAGACGTAAACAATGGAGAACAGTGGCGTTTAGATTGTTGGTCAGTTGAGAGGAATTATGCATTTCAAAATATAGTTACTAATAAAGGACACAGAGTTAACAGGGAGAAAAGAAGAGAGTCATTTTCTGAGTGGTAGCTAAACTTTAACCTCACTAATAAAAAGTAATAGTGTTCACTGGTTTGAAGATAATATTTAGAAATATAAAACATGCTCAAATGGGGAAAAAAATCTGTGATGTATGGATGCAAGAAGGATGGGGTGAGTGGTGAACCTGCCCTGAGAGCCAACTTGTAGCATTATAAACATCTAAAAAAATAATTGAGAGCTTACAGGTTCTAAATTTAGAAATTGCTTAATTGATAGCTTGCAAACTGCCCAACTGTCCATCTATAATGGTAGTTAAACTACCTTAAAAATAAAAGATAACTTCTACACATCTTGTAAGCTGTAGCCACTTCAACTGCTTATAGACAGCAGGGGGCTGTGAATGGCTCTAAATGGGTGTGCCGCCAAAGCCCTGCCATATTCTCTTGCTAAACCCATGGTGGGTAGTGAACCCTATCACTAGGAAGAAGTCACTTAAGTTATTAATTTCAGTGTTTAAACAACATGCAAAAGAAAAATAAATAAATACGTTCCGATATAAATAATGAAAATATACACTTAGGTAATGTGATAAAACATCATAAAGAGGTATGTCTTTGGGACCTGCTAAAAAAAGCCTGTACAATCTAAGATGGGACTGCAGTAAGCAAATCAACACCTAGCAGAGGTCTCTAGTCTACATGCATTCTGAGAAACATCAGCAATCTCTTAATAGGCAGCAGATTTGAAATAAGGCTGGTCAAGATACCAAAACCTCCTTCAGACAGGCAGAATTTAGGTCATATAACGTCTGATATGTTAGGAGCAAAATGTTAAATGCAGAATTTTGATTAAAGACACAGTCAGTACAAACCATTTAGAGCAAGTCAGTCAGTACTCTTGGTGTGGGATTCTGGATATATAAGAGACAATCATGGTACTCACCTGGTGGACAATCATGGTACTCACACCCCTGGTGGACTTAACCAGGAATGCAATTGGAAATATTTATTGTAGACAATTAATTATATCATATTGTTTAATTGTCTTATTTGTTCAATTGCTTCATTTTTCTTAACTGATGTTACTTTATAAGAGATGTTCTTTTTTACCATTGTTATCTCCTGGAAGGCTTAATGCCGAGGCGCTAGAGAGGTTTTGTGCTTTTATTAAAGGATATATTACTGGCTTTGTCATTTGACAATCATGGTACTCGTCTGATATTCCAAGGCACTTGGTACTGCAGTAATTTAGATGAGAAGAAAACAAGTCATGGAAGACCATTTTAAGGTCCACAGATGCTATCTAGTGTTTAATCTGAAAAGTAATGCATAAATTATAACAACATATTTTAACCACAGCTGTACCTCGTCCTTTAAGGATAGCACATATCCTGCACTCTTACCACAACCTTCAACTTATTCCTTCTGCAAATAATTATGGGAAATATATGAGGAGTTGCTTAGGGGCTCAGAGATGCACAAATAGCTTCTGTATTTAAAGGACTGTGCTTTAACATATAAGCATTGATGCCTTGTAAGGATGTGTTTGAAGCACTCCTTAAGGGTAATACACATTATTATAGTCCCCTACAACAAGGACAGGTAAAATTCATTATCAGCGGCAACAATGTACACCACAAAAAGCTGCAGAGTCAGAAGTGAGCCTTGCAAAACCCCATAATGTAGATGGTGGCTTACAGAAGATTTTATGCCTCAGACAACCCTCTGAGTGTCTTGATAGGTAAGAAGCAAATCACTCAACTAACAGAAAGACCACTATGAGATCAAAGGTGCCTAGTCAGCATGCAATAATCCATGATATCAAATGTTAATAAAATAGGAAGGAGAATGAAGACTAAATATAAATGGTGGTCTTTTGTCTCTATGAGGTAATTCACAACCCTAGTGAGCATAGTCCCAATGCCATGGTTAGACTTAAAACGGAATCAGGCAGATTCTGAGAGATTATGAGAAGACTAGTAAAACTACAAGTAAAGGTTAACATCCACTCAATTACCTTTTCTACAAAAGGAAGGCTTGAGCCAAGGCTGTAGCTCTCCAGATAACTTGGGTCCAAAGGCAGTTCACTAAGAATGGGTGTTACAACAGTATATTTTAATAATTCCCAGTTTTAGGGAAGACCATATGATCTGGGAAATAACTGAACCCACAATCTCCATAAAAGATGAAACCACATTCTAACCTACTATATATATGGGAAAAGTGGTTGAAATCAGATCCAAAACCTTATAGTCAGTATAACAGAACTCAAACCAAAGAAAGTTGGAAAGTACTCAGTCACTCTGTAACACTAATCAATATATTCAGAACAATGGCGTCATTTTTAAATGTCTCACACTTAATTCAGGCAACCATATTGAGAAAGAACTGAACAGCAGCCCAACATACTGAGGTAGAAAAGCTCTTTTGGTTCACTACATAGGTTCTGGAAGAGTTAGATTTACTGTAACTTTCAGTAACATGAACTTAGCCTTTTATACAAGATTTCCAAATACAGAGTGCATGGGGCATAAAGTGAACTTGCTGTTGTTTGGAGATGGCACTTGCAAAATTATAAGGGATCAGTGGGATGACGGTAGAAATGCTAAGAGAGGCCCACCTCACTCATTTACCAAATTCCCCAGAGGTGGACTGTGGACTGTGCAATGCCACATGCATTTCTCGGCCCCCTGAAAGATTTGTGTACTGAATATACTCACACTACCGATGCTTGCATCATTCCCAAATATCAGCAGGGGTTAAAACTTCACCATCCCACCTCCTGGGAAGTAAAAGGGGCAGTTACACACTCAATATATACTAGAGAGCCAGCTAGTCTTAATAAGGGAAAGGCCTGTTCTTGAACACAGACTGCTGGTATTACAGGTGAAAATGCAACTTTGTACCTCAAGGGCAGCAGGAAAATGATTATACTTTTGCATAGCTTAGGTACTCAATAAGCACTCACAGTATACTCATCAAGAAGACTAGAGACCGCAGGATGTACATAGAGGGACCATGGTTCAGTAAAGCAATGACAGGCATGTATGGAACCACAAAGCACATATCTAACAATAACTAGTACCCGGCAAGGAAACCTGATAATTTTTTTTTCCTTTTTTTAATTTGTAAGCTACATCAATAAACATGAAGATTGGTAGTTTATATACAACAAAAATTTGAAATTAAAAAAGACAGGCCATGGACAAAAAA